>NC_056726.1:720821269-721031269 GCF_019279795.1 Protopterus annectens
GAGTTTGTATTCAGAGCACAAATGACACGGTACAAATACAGCTCAATTTATGTTTTGCACATGGTGTCAGGATAGCATTGCATAAGTAGATGTAATAATTTCTGCAAATGTGTGAAGCAATGACTACAGTGAAGTACTTTATAAAAATAGATATCAGTCAAGTGATTTATGTCATCACTCCACATAGGGATTTGCACTTTTTTACATTCAGCAGTCTAAATAACTGCCAGAGTAAATGTTTCAAATTACTGTCTTTACTCTGTGTTCCTCTATCACAGTGTGTTTAAGCAGCATTGCATGGAGATAACTTGACTAGTGCTGCTGATGGCAAAAACTCACTAGTGTTTGCCATAGGACATGAAGAGCCATTCACTATCCCCACAGCACTGGTGCACATGCCAAACTCTGCACAAAGGCAGAGGACAAAAAGTGAAGGGATTTTTATTACAAGAAATTTCTGCCAAGTGTGTGGTATGTGATTTTATTTTTTGACTAGATTAAAGGTGTGAAAATGGGGTCGATAGGAAAGTGGTGAAAGGGGAGGCAAGTGGGGAAAGAACAAAAAGGAAGGAATATAGGAATTTGCAGGAGGGAATTAGGAAAGAAAGAACCATAGGTGAAAGGGGAGGCAAATGGGGAAGAGCAAAGGAAAGAAATATAGGAATTTGCTGGAGGGAATTAGGAAAGAAAGAATCATAGCTATCCATTTCAACAGTGTATATAAAATTAAATGACTTTGGACCATCATGCAAGTTTGTCGAGAAGACACATGTGAATTGGAAAGCTATGCATGGGACAATTTTTTTTGTGGGGCAGATGACCATTTTTGGGGATTTTATTTTAAAATAAGAGGAATGTTGGGGAAGGGACATAGGAATGTTAGGGTCAGGTAAGTAGGTAAGGCAAGGAAGAAGGTGCACACAAACAGGACAAACAAGATAAACACATGGATGGTGGGGATCACAAAAGGTTGTGGGACATCTTGATTGGAGACAAGGAGGGGACATTGCAGACACAATGCAGACACATGCCCATTAAGCATGAAGACAGTGAGAATCTATTCCTCACCCGCAGAACTGTCATTACTGTTCCCTTCCTTAGTTTTCTCTTGGATTGCTTGACATTTACTTATTTATATATTTTTTGTGCATTCCAACAAGCAGCATCTCCAGATGGCTGAGGCATGCAGCAATACTACATTCTAAGAGCACATGGGGTTCTTATCAGCATCTCGAACATTGACAATATTGAATGTGATATTGCTGACGCGAGAATGCCAAAAGTGCAGAACATCAAATGGGTAAATGGAAATCTCCGTAAGGGGAGATTTCCATTTACTACAATGTAGTGTGGTGTCGGATTTGGTATATTTAAGTAGCGGAAACATTTTACTCAATAACTTACATTCATCAATAAAGTCAGCCTCAAGGGAGACCATTTTGGCTGCTCTAATTAATTGACCCTTGACGATGGAACGTTTTTGTGTAAAAGGGTGACTACTTGTAAAATGAAGGAATGAATTACAGTAAGTGTTCTTTCTAAAATGTTTGACACATATCTGTTGTTTCAACACCGAGGCTACCCCATTAACCTTATTGACGCACTAGTAGATGAATTGAAACATAAAAGGTATAACAGGATAATTAAGCCCATATTGGGTGGAATGGTGTTGACTATTGAAACCGAGCAGGAAGTTTGCTCTTCTAATTTTCAGAGTACGTGCCAAATCTTAGACTCGACTAATGTTAATATGCCATCTAATTACAGAACTAGCTTTATAACTACATACTCTAAGGATAGTGAAAAAGTTAGATTTATACTATATAAAAACTGGGAATTTATCACTAATGATAAACTCTTAGATGAAAAATTAGGTAGTGTACCTAAACTCATTTTCAGAAGAGGCCTCAACCTCAAAAATCTATTAAAAAGGAAAGATCCAATGAGTTTAAATAGATACACAGGGATGTCTACTTGTGGCACATGTAGGATGTGTAAATTTATGGATGTAGGCAAGACATTTAGCATAAATGGTAGGAAGTTCGATTTGAATTTCAAACTTCACTGGAATTCAAAGTTTGTTGTGTATGTTGCTAAGTGTACTTCCTACACAGCATTCTACATTGGGAAGACGGAGTGTAGGCTCCGTGATAGAGTGTATGAACATATCCATGCAATTGATAAAAATAAAAGTGACATCTCTTTGGCCAAACATTCACACTTGAGTGGGGGACATAGATTTACGTTTAAAGCAATAGATCAAGTTCAGCCTGATGTCAGGGGTGGCCCAGTGAATTTACTTTTAGAAGAACGTGAATTAACTTGGCAATTCAGACTTAATGCGTTTTTAAGTCCTGGTCTCAATGAAGCATGTAACATCACTTGTTTGCTTAAACTAAAAAGTTTAAAGAGATGATATTATATTAGTAGGTGTGACACTAGTTTTTACTGTTCATACTTACAGAACATCATACAGGTTTTGTTATACATTTACGTTTTATTACAAAATAGCGTTGTGTATTTAAATTCTATAAACAATTTGGTTGCAATTTCTTTTTAATTATACATGTATATACAGCCTTGGTTGTTGATAGGAAGTTTTTTAACACTTGATCGTTTTACAACTAGTATTTAAAAATGTCATGAAGTCTTTTACTTTATCTGATGAAGTTGCTGTATTAACAGTGACGAAAAGCACTTCATATTAAAATCTTTAAAGACTGCCAACTCATTACACTCCCAGAAAATATGTTCCCAGTTATCACTTTCTTCTCCATCACACCTCGAATGTTTGTTGTCTACCTGAGGAAAATTCTTTGGGGTCTACTATGATCCTAAAAATTCTATACTTTGTTGCATATTTGGGAAACATGCATATACCCCCCCCCCCCATCAATGCTACCTGATGTTGAGGGCCCAGCTAGTGCAAGGGCTGCAGAGGCAGAACTGCCAGGTTGAATCCCAGATGTGCTGGGTGTTGGTGAGTCAGCCATTGGAGGAGTGGCAAGCTGAGGCACAACGGTTGGCCTACCTCATTGTGCCAGAAATCATTTTGCTTCTATCAGAAAATTATGACATTAGAATGGTGTGATCACACATATAAAAATAAAAAAGAGATAAGGGTTGGGGTAACAGAAAAAAAAGGGAAAAAAGATAATTACAACATATGTCACATACAATATTAGTTCAGTAAAATATGCTTTTACTTTTACATTGGCTATACTTTTTAAAATTCAAAAACAGGACTGAGAATTGTTACAAATAACCCTTGCAATATGCATATATTGCATATATGCTTTTAAAGATAATACAGATTAAGTTAGCAACATGGCATTTATTCCAATTTTGTTGAAATTAATATTAAATATTTTTTATTAGTAGATATATTTGTTAATTGCAGGATCTGAAACCACAACATCTGAATACACTATTATACTTGACTCCTACAATTGCCTTGAGCTACAGAATAAAGCATGCATATTTGATTTTACAATTCACATATGCATGCTTAATTTGCTAGTAATGTATTGAAGAGCAATAATTTTAATAAAATAATGTTAATTTGTACTGCATACACACCCCTTGCTTTGGAGAGTCTTTTTATATGCTCAGCATGGGCCTCCCTGTTCGCTGAAATCTCCTGAGCAGCTGAAAACTAAAGAAGGAGAGAAAAAGAGACATGAAAACATTATACATGCCACTGTTGGGTATTTCCAGTGTTCTGCATCAGTTAATGTTGCTTTATCTGTATACTTACACAACTGTGGGTTGTTAGCTGTTCTAAACTCATCCAGCTACTGGTTGTGTTGTGCTTGCTTGTGTCATTTCATGTTATTATAATGATGCCTGCATTGCTCCCAGTGAGTGGAATGCCACTGACTCTGCAGACAGCCTTGGTTAGACTGTTCCAAGCCTCAGATTTATTCTGAGACTAAGTATAGTCCCCTTGCAGCAGCCTAAGGCTGTGACACTTTACAAGGAGTGCAGTGAATATTCTTGTCTCCTCTACACCCTATCTTTGAGCCCTGAATTGAGTACCACCCTTGCCAGCTCCTATCATGTCTGCACAGGTCATTTAACAACAATTAAAGTGTTTTCCCACCAAGTTGTGATTTTGCATTTTACAGCCAGTGTGCAAACCCGCACAACAATGTCAACTGCATTTAAGTGGTGGTGTGCACAGGACAGCATTGCCAAATGAAAAGGAAGGCAGTTTATGAACTAGGAAGAGTAATGTGACAGTTAGCATAAGTTTATGGCTTCTCTGCTGCTGTACCTTTTAAATGACAACTTTTAAGACATGAATTGGGGGTATACATTTTATGACTTGACACACATTTTGTGGGAACTTACATACTAATAAAAGTAATTTGTACAATGTGGGAATCAAACCTATATAAAAAAGAAAATAAATTTCTTCCATATATGTGCTTTTCCCTCGTTGCCACACAAGAAGTATTTGTCAGACAGTGTCATTAATTATAGAGACACATTAAAGAATGAGTGGTGCTACACTTCAGTTAACCATGTCTGTGGGTGACCTGATAAGGTTTTGGTTTATACATTCTCATGTATGATTCAAGCATAATGTGTGACAATATACTGGAAGTGCATATACTTGTATTATTTTCAGGTTAGATTTCTGAGTTCTGGGTCAGACCACACAATACATTATGTTTCACAGCTATACTTGTCTTATGTCAGATGTTTTGATGACTATCAGTAAAGTATGAAGTCCATCCCAGGGCAGACAGAATTTTTAATTACAGAAATAATTGTCAGTATATCCCAGTTACACATATAATCCATATGATATCAACTGCCATACATAGTAATTGTTATATATAATTATCTTTATATTGTTAATTTTTATATAAATTACAGTGGAACAGCATTAATACAATTTGGAGTGTGTTGGCTTAGATCTCTGTCTCACTTGTGCTGTGGTCATGAACTTACACCTGGTGCCACAGGGAAAGCTAGGCAGCAGGTCTATTTTATAAACTCAGTAATGTCCAAAGTGCTGACCGCCGCACAATGCTGCTTAGTGGGTTTGTGTTCAAGAATACAAAACAAGTAACAATGTTTCATTTTTGCAAGTTACATAGTCTTATTTTGTTTGCAGGTGTTGTACATTAGTGCTGACTGTGGCACAATGCCAATTAGCTTGTTTGTGCAAAGGAAGGCAAAACAAGTAACAATGTATCTTTTTTGCATGCAAAAGTGTATCTTTTTTCCCTGCAGCAGTAAAGCATACTTGTGAACAGGTGAACAGATTACAAATGGCACAGGCAAAGGAGAAAATACACTTTCTTTGTAAACACGCTTAATATCATTTACGCTTAAAAATAACATGGGACTTGAACCATGGTCTAACTATCTTATGTTTTGTACGACTGAATGTGTTTACAAGGTGTACAACACACATTTGATTTGCAAGTGGAATTTATGCTATCCATGTCATCCAAGCTGTTGACTGCTGCACAATGGTGGTAAGCAGGAAATGATATTAAATTTTAAATGCTTACATGATTCATGCAGAGGGCAGGAATAAATGGAAATAGGTGATCCACTGTGGCAACCCCTAACCGAGAAAAGCCGAAAGAAGAAGACATGATTCACCACGTGTGTGTTAAGTATAGCATGGCACACATATTAATATTTAAACAAATATTTTAACACGTTAAAACATTTTACACAGCTCTGTATCTAAACTATCATACTAATAAAACTACAAAACACCGTGTGAGTTTATCTCACCTAGCCACAGATACAGCTTTGCAGCAGAAAAGCAAATCATGTGCATACAAGCACTTCACATTTTCTCTGCAGCATTAACAGGACATACACATGTACATTCCCGGTTGTACATGTGCTACTTAGATATTCAGGGCACTGAGTGATCACACAACCATTTATAAATATCTTTGCACAAATGCAGCTCTTTCTTCTCTTTGTATTGTGTCCATTCTTCCCTTATCTCTGCTGTAATCTCAGACATGCATTCTTTAATGCATTTTGTATCATTGTCCTTTAACTGCAGGATAAAAGTACTTGACAGTAAAAAACAGTTACAGCACAGGCAGTAGAGTTTGCACAGATTTGAACAAAAATGGTACATGTATGTTGTTTCGCTCCAATTTAAAGTTAGTTCTACACTTTGTAAGTGTATCCTGAGTGACATACCCACTGCAGGTAAGGTAGTCTGAAGTGCTGTTGTTTCTTCTTTCTCCCTTCCACTAATCATTCACATTTGCAAGCCATTAGCAACTAATAATGTTGTAGAGTCTACACTATATGTACATCTACTGCACAGAGTCAAAAGTTTCATACTCAGCAGTTCTAATGAGCTCGTGCTTCATTTGCATCTTCACCATACTCACAGGCCTGAATCTATGGTTAACTGTGTAGCAAGGGAAGGTGAATGTGAGGAGACTTGTGTATATGGATGAAACAAAAGATTGTATTCCTCTGAAGGTGATTTACTTGCAGAGAATGCTTCTAATTTTGCTAAGCTATGCTTGCATAATTCAAGAACAATATAGATTTTGTAAAATGTTACATATCAATTTATATATCCAGGAGAAAATGGAACTTTTATCTGTATGCACTGTTGGCATAGGCATTGTGGCAGGCATTTACATTTTTCAGATAGACAGGTTATTAAATTTCATCACAAGTATTATTGTCAAAATTGTATTTTACAATCTTCTATATTATTGGAGAGAAATATAATGTATGTGTCACTGACACAGGTGTTATGCTTCTCAGATGGCCTAGGGCCCCCTGCAGGGGAGTGGTAAGTACAATGAGAGGTGACTGTCAGTCATAAATTAACTTTTCTACTGTAAAATGTGTGCACATTCTGATAACTGTGTGTAAAGCATTTATACCAGTTAAATTCTGTGGTATTCCTTGGTTTGTACAAACCTTCATTTGTTTGTTATTTTGAGGGTGGGAAGCCACCTACCATTTGTTTGTTGCTAGAACAAGTGCATTTTAAGGGTTTCTTTTTCTTGAAAATGTGTAGGAATCATGATATTTCAGTGGCAAAATAGTATTCCTTTGGAGAAAATGGGATTCCTTGGTTTGTGTGTGAGAGTGAGGTGGGACAACCACATAACCTTCAGTTTTAATAACTGAAAAGCATGTTTCCAGTGATAAATGTTGACAAATGTATATGTAAGCAAGACTTTAGTTAGGTGATCTTTATGTGTTATATCTGTCTCTGTTTTATATTACATACGATTATAGCGCTCAAGCTTACAAATATATGTAACCCCTCCTTTCAGTGGCTCTGAAAATTAAGTGATAATCCAGGTGTTCAGGCACCATGGCACCTTTCTTCTTGAGAGAGGATGTGTGGATATGGCTGCTAGAATGCAGATTTGGAACCAGTTAGTGAACAACGTCAGTGCAGTAGGGGTCACACCAAGAATTATGATCAACTGCGTCATCAAGCCACTGATATGATTTTATCATCCCAGAGGAGAGCAGCTGCAGTCACTTCAGAACAGTTGGCTATGGAGGGGGGCTACTACTGCTGAGCCCCCACTGACACCAAATGAAGAGCTTCTGTCCACTGTCAGAGCTCCAGACAGCTCAGAGGAAACTGCACACTGACATGTGCTTGATGTCGGTGCTGATGTGTCTAAGAGGCTAACTGTGTCCCGGGAATATCTTCCAGGCAAGCTTACATAGGCAAGTTCTAAATTAGCTTGTACAGTTTTTTTTTTTCCTGCACCTACTGATAAGTTAATAGAATGATATGACACAGGTGTTTATTACCATGAGCTCTGCGTGGATGTGTCAGCCAAGTTTCAGTTACAAATATTCTTACAGGACATATAGGCAATTGTGTATTCACTGGTCTGCCTGTGTTATTCCCATTGTGATGTTTAATTTGCATCCTTTCCTTGCTTCGTTTCTTCCAGGACCATCCTCCCTACAAAGTGTGGAGTCATCTGCACATCTTTTTTTGCTTATTGATGATGATTCATCAGCTATATGCATTTATCTCTATGTGTGATGTGGGTGTAATGAGTGTCTGTATTGCTGAAACATCTGCAATAGTGAGAGCAGTATTAGTTTGTTATCACGTAAACTGTTAATATTTAGTGTGGCGTTAATTTCATTCCTGTGTTTGTTGCTTATTATCACTGATGATCCTGACGGTGGAAGCATATGACTCTTACCAGCTGATGTAGGAGTACCAGTAGACTTTGATGATGATGGTGGCCAAACACAGGTGCAGTCGGGGGGGGGGTGCAGAGGTTGACTCTGACACTTTGATTGACATTCAGCCATTCCTTGGATTTTCGGTAGGCACTGTCAGTATGCCTATGCATAGCTATCCACTGAGCGCTCAGATGTTGGACAGATGAAGAGTGAGACACTTGATCAGGGAAGTGTGGTCACTGTGGCTTCAGTGCCATTTGACTCTGGCTGTAGCCAAAGTGTGGGCAAGGTGCCATGCAGGAGGGCTGTTAGAAGTGCTTGCAGGAGGCCTGATTTCCAACCTCCACCTGATCCATTCTGTGCCATTATGTGCCACTCAATGCATATTTAGAACAATCATGGAGGCACAGCATGTTCTACTAGGGTCTCCATGGACATGCTTAGGGTTGTAGATGTGGCAAAGGCTGATGTACATGACTGCCTCCACTGTGTGGCTGATTCAGCGAATCAGATGAATGACATAATGGAATGGCCAGTGTCTGTGATGCAACATTTGCTGGGAGAGGAACAACATTCAAGTGGACGTAGGTCATCATCATCATCTGCCATTAGCCAATGTGGCTGTGCTCGATCACACTCCTGTAGTGGCATGCCTCCACTACTCCAGCATGGATTGAGGAGTCCACACCTAGAAGTGGCAGGCCACAACGTCATGGTCCTCAGCGTACACATGAGGAGAGCTCATCAAGCAGACATCAGCACCAGCACATCTGGCCATGGTAATGGAATTGTCAGTGCAACTCCTGGCACAGCCAGTTCTTGTGATCAGGAGCAAAGATGATGAACTGTTACCTCTACCATACAGGGCTCATACCTGTCCAACATGCCATGATGTAGAGCAAGCATAGAGCTTGGCTGTGTTCCTGCAGACACTCACATGCACATTCACCTCAGTGTGCCCATACAGGCATGCGCGCACACACACACACACACACACACACACACACACACACACACACACACACACACACACACACACACACGTGCATAACAGATACATGGGTTATTTTATACCTCTCAACTTAGAAACATCAAAAAACTGAACAAATGCCCATGAAAAATAGGTACAGATCTATATGCTGATTAACATAAAATTTGAATACATAATTATGTAACCCACCCACTCTACTGGAATTGTGGGATACCAACTTTTAAATGTAAACTGAAGAACAGACTACCAAAATATGATCATGAAACACAAAATAAAATATTAGGATTCAGAAATGTAAACTTTAGATGTTAAATATAAAACATAACTAAAATATCTAATTAAACATAATAAATGGTATAAATAAAGTACTTGTAATATTTACTGGAATGATCTAGAAGAGGAAGAAAACATAATTCTTAACACTGATCATGGAATTGTATTCCTTTGCTTGCATATTCACGTTAATGATAAAATAGCAAATGTACCCCCCTGATTTAAGTTGATTTTTTATACCATGGTTATCTTATGGAGTGATTATAATGTATTCAGACAGTGTTCATAATATCCTGAATTTGTGTTCCTTATGCTATTGATTTCAATGTGTGATGCCAGGTTTCTATCAACTGCAGTTCATGTTGATTCTTCATGAAATAGTCACTTTGTAGCACAAATTTATTGTTGAAAAATCAGAACCGTATTTGCCCCTCCACTAGAAACCAGAGGTTAACTGTCCGTAGTGCTGTGGCAAGCAGGAAACCCATCAGGTACTGATGCTTAACACTGCTTGAGAGCTACATTCCAATTAATATGACCTTTCTGATCAGGTGCTAAAACTAGGTAGCTTCTGTGTTTTCTGTTAGTAAAGCGGACAACTGACTGTGTTGAAGACTTGCCTATGGGGAGAAAAAGCAGGAATAGCTCTGGTGCCCTAATTTGATTCCCCTCTCTCATTCATTAAACATTACCACTGAGTATATAAGAACTCACTACATTTGTGTTTACCTCATGCTTTGTATTTTGGAATTGTAGCAAGCCTTTCCCAATTGTTATACAGCACTGTTGTGTATAACAAACCGCTCCATCCCTGACATACATCCTAGTGGAGACCATACCTTTCAACTGCCCAGATTTTCACAGAATGTCCAGATTCTTGTCTCATACCTTTAGTCTACTCATAAAATTTGTGGTTTTCTGGCAACTCACTGAGTACTGAAGTCTCTAAGCAGTGAAAGACATTTGAGTTTCAGACTTGTTACCCTTCAACAAATCCATGCTGATGCAAAACCTGTTATTCTACTAACTTTCTAAATGTATAAGAGCAATATTTAAAATCTGCCCCTATTCTGGGCCTTTGCTCCCCCCCCATTATTTTTGGCTATGCCCAGATTTCTTGTGCTAAGCAGTATGGTGGAGGCATAGACAACATTATGTAGATGCTGGAAACTACAGACAGCATGACACCCCAACTCTTGCAAAAGGTAAACTGCAAAGCGTTAAAAATAAAACTACCTGTTCATAAACAGATGCCATGTTCACTTTGTCCAAATACTGTTGAAAAAAAAAAAACTTAACTTCGTAATGCTGTATAGAACGAAAGAAATCAGAGAAATGACAACTCTGGTTGGTGTTCGTAAATTTAAACCTGTGAAAACCACTTAGCTGAAAAACATATTTCAATACAAATGTAAAGTGCCCTTAATAGTGTCTAATATACTCATATTCTATGAAACAAGAGCAAATGCCCAGCCACACATATGACAAACAAGTACTCCCATCTTTATAATCCCCTACATTCTGGTCATTCAAATGCATGGCAGATGCTGGTCTGTCAGTGGGACAGACTAGAATAGAATGTTTTCCTGAGACAAAACAAGCTTCTGAATGATGCGCAGACAGAAAGTTAATTTAAATGTTAACCCTAGGGCAAGTAAACATTCAGCTTCAGTTAAAGAAGAAAAAAGTAACACACAAACACTGAGTAGACCTATTTAACATAGTAGTTCAAAACATGAAGTTTAAAAAATAAACGGCAGTAGTATTATATATTTTAACTTGACAAGACTAAGCAAGGTAGGAAGAGGTGTCAGTTGTTTGTGGCGTATTGCTTTTTACGGCAAAATATCTTTTCACCCTGCTTTGCCTGCAGATGAAACCCCAGATTTCTATATTAACATCCCAGTTGCACATTTATTCCTTAATTTTTTGATGAACTGAAATCCTGATTTTTTTATTCTTTAAACTCTTGCAATTCTCTTGCACAGCACTCCATTGTTGATTGGATACTGACTGACAGACCACCATAAACTGAACCTTAAGAAAATAATTACTTCCACAAACATCCAAATAACTCTAACAGTTTTTATGTGAGCCTGTTTGACTGAAATGTACAGAAAAAGTTTTAGTATGCAGAAATGAAATATACAGAGGGAGAGCAAAGCGGACATGTAGAAACGTAATTATATGCAAGTAGACACATATCATGAATGTATTTAAGTAAAAGAATGAAATGCTTAAAGTAAACCAATATAACTGAATATTTAACAATGTTTGTCTTACAAAGATACAACCGATTATGTTGAAAGACAAGAATGTAACAAAACTAATACACTACAGACTGCCAGCCATGCATTTTAACTGCAGATGCCATATATAAACAATTAATTATAACATACTATTGCACTTCTTAAATATTCATTTAATAAAATATTTTACTAGTTAAAGTTTGCTTATGTTTTTAAGATAAAATGCAAAATTACTGCAAAATTTATCTGGTATGATATGTATACAAACTTTACAGCATTTCAAGGATCCTTTTTTGATGCATTTCAAGTATTCTTTGGCATAAGGTACTATGCATTGGTATATTGAAAAGAAAATTTTCAGACTTGTTAGATTAGGACCAGCTGATGCATGTCTATGTATGTGCTATGTTGTTGAAGATGTGTGTCTATAGGAGACTAGACATTTCAGTTTTGTTACCTGTCATTGCCAAATAGAACAAGGAATATAATTATAGTAAACCACCAAAAGAAAGTCCAAAGCACGCAATGTAGCAATACCACAGAAGAATGACTCCAATGCACGTCTGGATAAATATTTAATCCACTTCAAGTCTCGAACATAAAATACAGATGAATATTCTCTCTAGCGCCTCGGCAAAACTTGCCTTTACAGAGTAAAAGGAATATAATTAGTTTTTACAGACAATAAATATTCCAGACCTAAAGTTCTGCTTTTTATCCAAAATCATATCTGTCTATATATTCTGCAGATCTCCACTGATAATTTACTGTAAACATTACAAAAGTTCTGAATGAATAACTCATTGTAAAGTTGTCGAGTCGAGTATTTTATCTATTTATGATCTGCACACTCATTTCACTGGACCATACCGAGGCTATGGAATACTCAAATACAGGCATCACACATTAATTCAGTATGTCTGCCCTAGTTACTATGGTTTATTTATCTATTTACATAAACAAATGGATACATCATTTTTAAATAAATAAATGTACATTTCACTATTTTATATGCTGTGAAAGCTCCTGTAATGGCTACACATAAACCAAAAACATGAACAGGCTATCTTCCAGAATTAGGATATCCCATTTGAATTAAAATGTTTATGGAAAACTTTCTTTCCTTTGGAGGTGTTAACAGTGACCTTTTTTTTCAAATGAAGATTTGATGCTTACAGAGCAGAAAAATATGCAAACAAATTCTGAAAAGGCAAGCAATTACCTGCTTGCAGAGCAGTAGAACATGACAAAGTTTCAGAAAAGATAACCCATTACCACTGATGAATACCAGGCACACTGCTTTATACATAAAGGCATAAAATAAAGGCATACAGCATCAAAAGTCAAATGGTTTTATACCTTCATTTTAAAATTTAAAGTTAGACACAAATGGATAGCCAAATGCTACTAATATATACTATTTTTTTAGTAAGGAGAACATGTACCCACGAATGCCATAATGCAAATTAAATAGTAAAATAAATTATTGTGGCAATACTATCAATATGAAAACCAGACTTCCACAAATGGACTTCCAAAGGACCACAATTTTCAAGGTAGCGTACACAGTATAAGCAATTGATATTATACTCAAAGAAGTTAACGTAACCAGAAGTGTGCAAATTATTTCTGTAAGGTAATGAGGTTCAAAAGAAAAAAAATGACCATGAAGCTATAATTCAGAAATCACCATATATTTAGATTTACAAGGAAAAATAGCTGAAAAGTGGAGTAAACTCTCCTCCTATTGCATCCGATATAAAATGATCAAAGTAATGGTAAATTCCAGATACGGAGGAGTGAACACAGCTTGTAGAGATATATCAAAAGACTCAAACGTGCTAAAAACAACACAGTATTTATTCGAGTAGGCGCTTTCACCTACTTGGCTTCTTCAGACTCGTATATGAAAACATACAAACAATTTTAAACAGTGTTTAAGTACTCATAAAAGGCGGGAAATGCTAATCATTAACTCCACCCAAAACAATTAAAATTAAATCGACAGTTCATATTATTCTACTAGTAATGCTCTATGAACAGATTCTGTAAGAAAATCATCAAGCAGCCAAAGTCTCAATGCAGCATATTTACATAACATAAAGCATGCAACCACAGCTAGATATGTAAACAAATATAAAATACACAAAAATAGATAATATTAAAAGGTTAAAAGTAATATATATATTCTGATGTAATATTTCTATCTGATTTGAATAAACATAGACAAAAACTTAGAACACAGCTTCTAATTCAAAATAATGTCATACATTGGTGGCATCTATATAATTAACTAACAAAACAAACACAAAACTTATGTACCTGTTAATGAGCTTTAAGTCTTCTCATTCTCAGGAATGGTTTGACAGATAGTTTTGCATTCAGTCCTGGTGGTACATCTGATCTAAACTTCATAATCCACATGTTCTCCCTAGCTTCTGTATGTGTTCTTATATCGCCTCCTCTCATATTCACATGCATCTGTTCTAGAATTCTAAAGGTAAAAGTATGTGTAGAATCAGATTCCATGACGTGTTTGGCAAGTGCATTGTTTCTATGTTGCATTCTTATTGAATAAAGGTGCTCACGTATGCGATCTTTTAAATGTCTATTCGTTTTTCCAATATAGAATGAAACACATTTCTGACATGTAGCAATATATGCAACATTAACAGATAGACAGTTCCCATTAGCTTTCAAATAATAAGTGTGTTGACTGACTGGGTGAACAAACATGACCTCATTGTTAATATAGGGACAGTAGTTGCAATTACCACAGACATGAGTACCAGTAAAATTGCCTGAGGATAAGGCCTCAGATGTTCTCCTTTCACATAGGATCTTTTTAAGGCTTTTTTTGTTTTTATATCTGAAAAGTGGGAACTCACCTACTCTTTCCTTGACCTGTGTGTCAATTGTGTTTGTACCTCGGATGTTATTATTGTTACACATGATATAGATGATAATACTAGTAGAGCTGGTAATTCACAACCCGGTATAGATAACAACATTAATACAGTTGGTAATTCACAACTTGTTGTGAGAAGTAAGACTAATGTATCTATGGAGCCTACTTTTAATTCACAAGAAGATGCCGGTACCTCTTGTTCTAGCAATGCCCCCACATTTAATATCAGAAACCCTTTTCCGATCAGAGTAGATCACAAGGGAGGCAGGGCGAGATCTTTGAGCAGGGGGCGCCAGAAGCGGAAGCTGTCGTTCGAACAGCCATCCAACAAAAACATCAAGAAAATGTGGGAAAGCAAAGGGAAGGGGAAGACTTAGTTTTCAACCTATCTACACGTGCTTTAACCAATGAAGAGTTATCTGTACTATCTAAGGGCTTATCATTCATACCCTCTACACGTAGTGTGTTTGAAGAAACAATTAGGGACTTCAAGTTATACATACGCAACCTATCGTTGAAGTTACATTACAATGATAGTGGTGAACATTCCGCACATCCACCACCCTCACAGTTCAAATTCCACCGCCCTAGTGCTTTCACTCCCCCATTACACCCCCTACTTTCAGCCTTTAGTAAATTGGTTGAAGATGACCTATATAGGATGAGAGATAGTGATCAACCACACATATATAATAAATACAACCTCACGTTCAAAGAGAACAAAGCATTGAAAGATCTTTCCAATGATGCCTCCCTATGTATTAGACCGGCTGACAAGGGAGGGGGTATTATTGTCATGGGTTATGATGACTATGCCAGTAGGATGTTACGTATGCTTGACGATACACAGTTTTACCAACCATTAGACATAGACCTTGTGAAGATATTTTCCCATAGAGTACATTCATTCTTACTGGGACTTTTGAACAGCCATATCATAGATAATCAACTATTTTCATTTCTTGATGTTCAATCACCACTGATTCCACTGATCAGTGGACTTCCCAAGATACATAAAAATATGGCAGACCCTCCCCTGCGACCTATAGTAGCAGGCAGGGGATGGATTACTGAACCTTCTTCTATTTTTATAGAACTTAACTTAAGACCAATTGTAGACATGAATAGGTTCATATTGAAGGACACAAAACAGTTCCTAGTTGACCTATATGATTGTTTGAAGGATGTGACAGATGTATTGAATTTAACCTTTGTAACAACGGATGTGAAATCACTATTTACAGTTATTCCAAATCTTGTGGGCATTGATTTCTTGACCAAACATCTGAAAAGGGTTTCTGAGTTGCCTGAACCAATGATCATGCTACTCATTTCATTACTAGAAGTGGTCTTACACAACAATGTCTTTTGTTTTGAAGACAAATGTTTTCTGCAGAGGGATGGCGTAGCTATGGGCACCTCGTGTGCCAATAGCTACGCCAACCTGTTCATGGCTGAATGGGAGAACACATATATGTACGAACTGCCCAGTTTTGTAGAACATATACTGTTCTATAGACGTTTTGTAGATGACCTCTTCTTCATCTGGAGAGGCCCCACCCTTGTACTCCATGAATTCATTGATCACCTGAATAATGCTACACCTTATATCAAGTTTAGCCATGAGATATCTACAACTAAAATAACTTATCTTGATGTCTATGTTGAGAAACTGTCTAATGGACTAGTTAACACTGGTGTTTTTAGGAAGAAATGTCATATCAATACCCTTTTGCATCGTCACAGCATGCATCCCCAATATGTTTATAGAAATGTTGTTAAGGGACAGGCAATGAGGGCCTCACGATATAACCCTACTACCACAGGTTATGAACAAGACCTGGATGATCTATATAATCGTCTATCCCAACGATGTTATAAGGACCAAGAGATAGTGAAGGGGTTTGAAAGTGTACAAGAATCTAGATTAGGTACAGCAGCACCTTATTTCTCAGATAAGAGGTTAATAACTGAGGAACCAACACAAACCAATACACATAATTCTCATGATCAAGCATTCACTATGTTTTATACTACTGATGCCTGGAGGATTAGGGAAGTGGTTAAAGCCCACTGGAATATACTAACAATTGACACACAGGTCAAGGAAAGAGTAGGTGAGTTCCCACTTTTCAGATATAAAAACAAGAAAAGCCTTAAAAAGATCCTATGTGAAAGGAGAACATCTGAGGCCTTATCCTCAGGCAATTTTACTGGTACTCACGTCTGTGGTAATTGCAACTACTGTCCCTATATTAACAATGAGGTCATGTTTGTTCACCCAGTCAGTCAACACACTTATTATTTGAAAGCTAATGGGAACTGTCTATCTGTTAATGTTGTATATATTGCTACATGTCAGAAATGTGTTTCATTCTATATTGGAAAAACGAATAGACATTTAAAAGATCGCATACGTGAGCACCTTTATTCAATAAGAATGCAACATAGAAACAATGCACTTGCCAAACACGTCATGGAATCTGATTCTACACATACTTTTACCTTTAGAATTCTAGAACAGATGCATGTGAATATGAGAGGAGGCGATATAAGAACACATACAGAAGCTAGGGAGAACATGTGGATTATGAAGTTTAGATCAGATGTACCACCAGGAATGAATGCAAAACTATCTGTCAAACCATTCCTGAGAATGAGAAGACTTAAAGCTCATTAACAGGTACATAAGTTTTGTGTTTGTTTTGTTAGTTAATTATATAGATGCCACCAATGTATGACATTATTTTGAATTAGAAGCTGTGTTCTAAGTTTTTGTCTATGTTTATTCAAATCAGATAGAAATATTACATCAGAATATATATATTACTTTTAACCTTTTAATATTATCTATTTTTGTGTATTTTATATTTGTTTACATATCTAGCTGTGGTTGCATGCTTTATGTTATGTAAATATGCTGCATTGAGACTTTGGCTGCTTGATGATTTTCTTACAGAATCTGTTCATAGAGCATTACTAGTAGAATAATATGAACTGTCGATTTAATTTTAATTGTTTTGGGTGGAGTTAATGATTAGCATTTCCCGCCTTTTATGAGTACTTAAACACTGTTTAAAATTGTTTGTATGTTTTCATATACGAGTCTGAAGAAGCCAAGTAGGTGAAAGCGCTTACTCGAATAAATACTGTGTTGTTTTTAGCACGTTTGAGTCTTTTGATATATCTCTACAAGCTGTGTTCACTCCTCCGTATCTGGAATATATTTAGATTTACTGAACATTAATTATTCCACAATATAAAGCAAAACTAATTTAATACATTAAGCTTCAAAGCATCTATCTCTTATTGCACTAAATACAAGTTATTACATACAACATGACTACCGAATTATGTATTACATAATTTGTGGCAATGTTCTACTGAGAATACATGGGCTACCTGATTTTAAACTCTTCATACATTAAGGATCATTAACAATATGTATTTATTTATTTATTTATTTACTGATTTATTTCACAATAATAACAAACAGCGCTTCTATGGTACTGGATTAAGATGTGCTGGCACTACATCTCTGCAGGACAAAGGAATGGAAACTGATTCAAAGTTCAAAAGAAGTATGCAAGTAAAATGGGACCATCCAAAACCAAAATGGTAAGTAGTTTGCAACTAAGCATACCATAGTTTTATTCTGAGACCAGCATTTAAAACAGAATATAACCACATTTACTCACACAGTAGATGCACTCACACACTGTTAAGCATTATTGTTAGTGTCCTGACATCAGGATAAATGAGAGAAAATAAAGTTTTCTAAACATAAAAAAATTTAGAAATGTTTACTTATTAATAAACTGAATATAGCCTCCCCCCTCCAAAAAAAGACAGGCTGACAGTGTGTAACTTGTGTAAACTATCGAATATGTTGTAATCTATTTAGATTTAGTATGGTAAATGTTCAAGCAAAAAGTAATTTGATATTGTAAAACTGCGCAAGCATGGTATGGGTGTGATGATGGTAGAGTGGGGGCTTCAAAGAGTGCTGTCTTTTGAGTAAGAAAGCAAACAATTAATCTTAAATTACTGCACGTTTTAAAACAACTTACTTTAAACATCAATCACAACCCAGAAAAAGCACCTTTATTAGACAGTGCACACTGCACAGGAACAGACCAAGCTTACAACAGTGCCAAACACTGATTCACAAACTAAAATGTTAAATGTAACATAAATGTAAATGTATGTCTGTACAAACATCTTCACTTCACTGCATGAGTTGTTAGAAAGGGTCTATATCAAAATTACGAAGAGGTACAACTCTGAATGTGAAAACATCTAGCCCAAAATATCGAATGGTGAAAATAGTGAAGCCCGGGAATATCCAAATCTTACCTGGGGCAAGATTTCGGTGGGCCGTTCCATGGCTTCACTATTTCCTCCACTGTGGTGCGAGAGTTACGGACCTTAGGGTTAGGGTGCAGGTTAAGGTAAGTGTATAGTTAGTAATGTATGTATGGTATGGTGTAGGGTTGTGTTTTGTTAACTGTATGTGTGTGAATGAATTAGTTTGTTTGTGTATAGATTTGTAGGGTATGTGTGCGATAGTTATGGACCTTAGGGTTAGGGTGCAGGTTAAGGCAAGTGGATAGTTAGTAATGTATGTGTGGTTTAATGTGGGGTTGGGTTTTGTTAAATGTATGTGTGTGTGTGGTTTATTTATTTTGGTGTACTTGTGTTGGGTGTACGTTTCTTGGAACAGCAATTTTTTTTCCTGGGAAAAAATTCGCTATTCTGAGCGTTTGATGTTTTCAATATTTGAAATTCCAAGTTCGAACATATAGTGTTCGACATTTTGGAGTTTAGAATATATGATACAGACCCATTAGAAATGTCACCTCTTGATACAAACCTAAACTTCTGTACTATGAAAAAGGTGAAAAGAAGACATCAGCGGCACTTAAATCCTGAAGTATTCCTTTCTTGTATGGCCGTAGACTTGAGTTTTTGTCATCAGAAAAGTACCACCTTGGAGGACCATAGAACTAATCAACACTTCTTTACTAGGAAAAGCAAGTCCAGTTCTGACTGCATGCTACCTCTCAAAAGAAAAAAAAATGCAGCCAACTCCAATTAAAAAAAATCAAAGCAAAGAGTAAGAACAAAAAAAATCTTAGAGCATTAGGTCTTGCAAACCCAAAAGCAGATTTATTTATGTATTTATTTATTTATTTTATTTATTTTCAGTTTGATGACCAGGGATGTCCACTGGGCTCAGAGAGCCCATTTTCAGTAGAGGCCTGGGGAGAAAAGCTCCATGTTACAAAGTTTAGATACACAGATACAATATAGAAAAGAAGAACAATTTACAATTATGTTTCATGCTAGAGAGCAGGTGTAATGTTTTAGGTACATGTTACCTTTAGATACAGACACAATATTATTAATGAACAATTTACAGTTACATTTCATGTTAGAGAGCAGGTGTAAATTCTTAGGTACATGGTACAAATTTGATATTTACAATATGTACATATGTGTGGCAGCCTATAGATAATAGCTAGAGGGGCTAGTAATCATAGCTGGAGAAGGGTTTAGAGGTGGAGAGAGAATTATAGGACTAGGTGGGGAGAATGCAGTTACATTTTCTGTTAGAGTAAAGGTAGGAATGTAACTGAGATTTAAAGTTTTCAAAGTTTGCACAGGTCCTACTAAATAGTTAAATATTCAGGTAAATGTCTTGTATGTTAATCAGACTTCATCTTTTGCATAAGTTGAAATGTGGGTGAATAATATGTGTATTTGTGTTTAATGTGATGCTGAGAGATATGACTTTTAGTAAAGATCTGATTGTGAGCTGCAAGCAATTTCTCTTTGTAATTTGTGATTACACTGGGTAGCGTAGTCCCAGAGTCCCCAAAGGCAAACTCATCAGAGGCACTAATGTATTCACAACACATGAGGTGGCTCTTTTAGAGCTCAATTAATTGGGCTGAACATTAATAGGACACATTGATGCTTTCAGCCACTGCTGCCCTCCCGATACCAGCGAATTGCTTCCCTCAGCTTTTCCTGTTCACTTTAAACTCTTGTTTTCCTGCAACTGATCCGGGTCTTGGAAGAGTTCTGAAAGAAGGGGAAACGAGACCCAAACACTTTGGCAAGAAGAACCTTCAGTTGTCTCTGCAGCACTGCGTACCATGTAACAATATATTTCAGAATTTTTCTGGTGCACAGCTGACTGAGTGCTTAGTATATATGTGTTTATGATAACATTTTGAAAATGGTACTGCTTTCTTACATTTTTTTTATTGTGTGTATCTCTCATGCATGAGGCCCATTAGTTGATAAAGGGCAGGCATATGTTAACATAAGTCAGTCCTGTCCTATACTGATGTCACTGCTGTAAAACTCACACACCTTTTAATTAGGTACATTAGAAAGTAACAGTATACAAGGCTCTACCATTCATTTGTGTTCTTACTCATTTATTTTCAGTTCATAGGACCATAGGAAGTTACTAGGCTATTGGTCCTGAGGCCGTTACAAGCCTAGCCAAGAATTTAGCCCATGTTTCAACAAGTCAGCACCCTATGCCACTGTCCAGCAGGGACATAGGTGGAATCTCAGGGGTGTATTTTTTGTTCCCCATCCAGCTATCCAGGTTGCACTTAAACAGGTTTAATAAGGTACTCTGCTTTACGTGAAGGGGAGTCTCTGGGACACAAATCTGTCCCGCCAACAAGTCCTATTGATGTCACAGACTAGGTTGAGGTCTCTCGTGTGGGTTACTCAAGTGAAGCTTGACTTGTGGATATGCAGCAGTCCCATCAGGGTGGGGTCTGAAATTGCTTTGTATGCCAGGCAGAGGTCACCTCTGAGGAGTCTATAGGAGACTGATTAGAGTGACAGGGCTTTTAGCCTATCTGAGTAGGGTAGATGTTTGAGGCACTGGATGCTCCGGGTGAGGAATCACTGTGGTCTCTCCAGCTGCTGCATGTGCTTTGCGAGGTACATACCAAAAGCGGCACTGTATTCAATAATCGGTCTAAAAACGGAAGAATACAGGGATGTTATGGCTACCTTGTCCCTGGATGAGATGTCCTTACTAATGATGTGGGCCATGTAGAAAGCTTTTCATACAATGGAGGCAATATGGTGGTCAAAAGTCAGTTTGCTATCAACCTTGGTTCCCAAGTCCTCACAACTGATTGCACATTTAGTGACTTATTATCAATGGTCAGCCACAGCCAACTAGATTTGGCCTGCACCTCTGAGAAGTATATCCCAAACAGGTTCAAAAGTTTCAAAACTCACCTTCACAGTCCTGCACTTACAACTGTTTTAATCTGGGGCTAAGTCTGTGTGATGCTAGCAGTATACATCCATTATATGGGTAATAAAGATTGTGAGCATTGCCTGGCATCAGTTTTATGGTACGTATGTGCACAGCATGAAAGCTGTACCCCTTTGGTGGTCAGCATGTGTGCTTTCCATTGCCTCTTGGCCAGGCATATTGTGCATGCCTATGTCTACCTACAACTACAGTGTCTGGTGGTTCCTCCTCTGTGTCCTCACCTGAATGTGGCTGTGGTGACCTTGCCAGTGGTGGTGGGATGTGTGCCTCTTCCCCTTGGTGTTCCTACTGAAGCTATTTTCTCAGGATAATATTGTGAAGGATAGCACAGACTGTGAAAATTTCAGCAGAAGTACTGCAACCGTACTGCAGGGCCCCATCTGGCGTATCTAGGCACTGGAAATTTGACTTCTGCAGCCCTAACACACATTCCGTGACATTTCTTGTTTGAGCATGTGCATCATTATAGTGTTCTTTGGTGGGTGGGTGAGCATTACTGATAGATGTTATCAGCCATGTTTCTAGTACATCCCCTGCATCCCAAAAAACCTATGGTAGAGCTGGGTGTAGTGTCAGATATGGGAGTCATGGTAACTGCCAGGGTTGCCAGCACACACATTCAGGATGATTCCCGTAGTGTTACACATGACCTGACAGTTAATGGAGTGGAGGACCTTTCTGTTTATATACACCCTTCCTGCTCCCCTGGTGGCGCTTTGATCTCAATGTGTGTGCAGTGTAGGGCACACAAGACTTCAGGGAAGTCTGTTATGGGGTAGAAATTCTGCACAGATGTAGCTCTGTCCATGGGGGGGTAGACACTGGCATGCTGTAACATAGCATTCAGGAATTGAAGTAGAATCCTGGATGCTGATGCCTGTGACACCCCCAGCATGTCCCCTGTTGGTCTCTGGCATGTTACTGTAGCTAATATTCTAACTGCTACACATACTTTAGTCTCCACAGGTATTGGTTCCCCTTGGTTTGCCCTTGTTCTCAGTTGAGGATGACAGAGGTTGCAGAGTTCATGTAGTATGTCTCTATCCGCCCTGTAGTGCTCTATTATTTCCACCTCATGCAGACCATGGAAAGTTAAATGGGGTCTAAATACTCTAATCCTTCTTGGCCAAGGTCTATTAGCAACAGCAGCACCACAGAGTTGAGTCTGCTGCACATACACATACAGAAGTGCAGCAGCAGCCCCTAACATTATTTACATTCAGTGTAGTTTCCATGACTGTATTCCAATATGATTTGGAAACCGAGGCCAAAACCTACATTTAGTGCACACAATTGCTTTATAGCTTGTTGAGTGCCTCCTCTATCTTGGATTGGTTGATTAGCATACAGTTCTGCTGCTTATGCTATAATTAGCATGTCACAATGTTTACTGGGTTTGCATGGCTCTATATGCCATGTAGAGCCACTTACTGAATACAGTCAAATCAGCATGCTACTGTGCTCCGTGCACATGGTTTTACCAAGTCGTACAGGGTTAATTGAATTCAGCCCATTGGGTTATTGGATAAGGCATTTAAAGAGATGTCCCATCTGCTGCAGTAGATGGTAACATAGTTTGATGTAAAAAATCTGATGGCACTTATCAAAAAAGAATGCGAGAATTTCCGTAATATCCTGGCTAAATTTCCCATAGCCAGTATGAATGCCACCTCAAAGAAAAGAAAGCTCCTGGCCTAGTGGGACTAATCCAGCCAATAAAGTATACATAAATAAAATGCTATATAAACTGTCAAATTGTGTAAATATATTCTAATATAATAGGCCCTGTTGCATACAGAAGCATAAAGAAGAGCTCAGAAACATCACAGCATTTATTGTCTTACATGAATGTATAAAGTATGCTTACTGCACATATAAAAGGAAGGATCCTAAGTGCAGTTACACATGCTGGGCTGTACAATGAGCAATTATGTGTGTATATATATATATATATATATATATATATATATATATATACATATACATATATTTATATGCATATATCTATATAAAGCACTTCTTTCAGCTCAAGTTCCATCAGCATGTAGCTGTTAAATTTTAGCAGACAATATATATATATACATAATGCTATCTCTCTCTTTCTCTCTCTCTCTATATATATATATATATATATATATATATATATATATATATATATATATATATATATATATATACATATATATATATATATATATATATATATATATAAAAATATACATAAAATTACTGTTTTGTCTCACTGGAAAAGTGCCTTACAAATTTGTATGATTGAATATCTGCTCAGTGACCAAAATATTGTATGTAAAGCGCATAATATACAGAATACTAAATCTCCAGGGGTGTTGCAAGGCTCAACCTTTAGGCTCATTATTTACTCTCATTTCATGTGTAGTACCATTTCTTTGAATTTTATGTTTAGCAGTCTCTATATGATTATTATACGAGCTATAGCATATCTTAATGTAAAACAGTTCCTCCTCCTATTTGCGGGCTTATATATTTTTAACTGTGTGGAATTTTCAGTGCAGGTGTTTTAGGAATACTTCTATCTAATTGTTATGTTCCACTGTGCAGTTCATTTTCTAAATGTCTTAGAGACACTTGTAAGTCACATTTTGGATCTTAGTTGTGCCAACATATTGAATTTGTTTGATGAAAATAATCTTTAAAAAAGTGAATTGCCCATTTTAATGAACTCACTGTAATGTAGGGCTGTAACTTTTTAACTCTGACAGACTTTGGTCTGAAATGTTCAGAGTGGTCATTTTAGGCAGTCTTCTGTCACACTGCTGAGTACCACTGTGCAATTCCATTTGTAACTATTATGTAGTACATCGAGCATGGTGATCACGCTTCAATATTCAGAAAAAGACAAATCAGTTAATTGTTAAACTGGCATGAGACCTGACCTTAACAAATGTTAAAAATGTCCTCTTAAGTTGCTAAGATTTGGCCTCAGGCTATGCAATAAAATCTGTCAGTACTAACCAGCAAATGACACTGTAATCCGTCAGAACCACAAGGGCGGGAGACTTAAACCTCGACACGGCTATTAATAGGACGTGCTGGAGGGATAGATTCATCACCCAAAGACTCCCTATGCTGTGGAACAAAATCCCGGTATATGTGAGGCAGAGCACCTCGCTGGCCTTGTTCAAGAGAAATCTTGACCAATGGATGGGAGATCGCAGATATACCCCAGGGATTACCTCAGTGTCACTGCTCGACAGAGGCACAGCAAAATAATGGGTATAGTTCCCCATACTAAAGGGGTGGCGTAAGCCACAAAACTATGGGCTAGGCTTGTAAATGCCCTCGGGCAGATAGCCTAGTATGAACCTATGAACCTATGAACCTATAATTAGACCAAACCAAAACAGAAGACAAACTGATAAAAAATACATGCAAGGCCACAGAGATTCTGACAATCCAGCTCAACGACTTAAAATATAATATTAGAGCTTTCATTTTAATTTATAACGAAACTTCTTCAGATGAAGTGAACCAAATGCACACACTGTTTAAATACAATTCTAAAAGGTCATGTGATAACTTTTTTTAAATCATGTGATCAGCTTATAATCATGTGACAGCCAAAGCTTTTAAAATCATGTGATCAGCTTAAAATGATGTGGCAGCCAAACACTTTTAAAATCATGTGATCAGCTTTAAATCGTGTGACAGCCTAATCCCCTGAACAAATCATGCATTAAGGCAACATATTCAATATGTTCAACATTGAAGTAAACAAAAACCAAAGGCTGACTATCTGAATACATCAACCTGTAAAACTTTTTTTTACCAAACAATAATAAATATTATTTATAACATTCATAAGGGGCGGCCACGGTGGTGCAGTGGTTAGCATTGTCACCTCACAGCAGGAGGTTCTCTGGTTCAATCCTCGGCTGGGGGGCCTTCTGTGTGGAGTCTGCATGTCCTCCCTGTGGTCGCGTGGGTTTCCTCTGGGTGCTCTGGTTTTCTCCCACATCCCAAAGACATGTTGTAGGTGGATTGGACACTCTAAATTGGCCCTAGGCATGAGTGCATGCGTGTGTGTGCCTTCTGTGGAAGGTTGGGCGCCGGGCTGGAAACTCAACACCATAAAAACTCTACTGCCAATCATGAGTGGACAGGTGATCCGCTGTGGTGACCCCTAACTGGGAAAAGCCGAAAGAAGAAGAAGATTTATAACATTCATAACATTAGAATAATACAAGACTTATCTAAATTCCATCCTAAGACCTTTAACAGTATACTAAGTAGTTACAATTGGAACTGTCTCAAAACTCTCCCCCTAGATGATGCCCTCCTCTACTTCAACAATTCCTTTCTAACTATCCTCCACAGTTTAGGTCCTACTAGATCTGAGAGAATGAAATCTAACCATGCCCTATGGCTATCCAAATCTACCAGGGAAATTATGAATAATAGGGACAAAGCCTGGAAATGCTGGCTTAAATCCAAAAGTCCATCCAACCTAATTCATTATAAACAGCTTTGAAACCAAGCCAAAAAACTTATTTACAAAGATAAGCAACAATACACCTGGAACTTGCAAACAAATAGGAAAACTAACCCTAAACTTTTCTGGTCTTTTATTAATAACCTGTTTCACCCTGGCACTAAATCTAATCCATGTCCACACCCTAACATATTATCTGATCTTATCACCTCCAAATTCAATTCCTACTTCATTGATACCATATCCAACCTTACTTCCTCCTTCTCCTCTGCTTTAACACCCAACGACTTCCCCACATTGAACTCCTCTCCACCAGTACATAATCTCTCCAATCCATATTTCCCTACCCAAAATTCTATTAAGGAACCCCACAATTTAGAATTCAATCTGTCCCCCATTTCCACATCCTATATCAGAAAAAACTACTTCAGAATCTAAAGCCCTGTTCTAATTCTACCAACAATATTCCTGCCAAATTCCTTAATATGGCCGCTGACTCTGTAGCCTACCCTATAAGTATCCTCATCAACAAGTCCATTCAGGAGTCTTATGTCCCTTGCCTTTGGAAAAAAAGCCATAATCCTTCCACTACATAAAGGTGGCACATCCTCCAATATCTCAAATTTTCTACCCATTTCTATTCTGTCACCTATATCAAAAATACTACAAACATGCATCCAAAAACAACTCATCCATTATCTTTAAAACAACAACATCCTCTCCCCTACCCAACAGTGTTTTTGGCCAGGGCATAGCACATCTAGTGCTCTGATCTTCTTCCTGAATATTATCAATAAAGCCCGAGACTCAGGCCATACAGTATAAACTCTCTTTCTGGATCTTTCCAAAGCATTCAATACTATCTCCCACACCATTCTCCTCACTCAACTCTCATCCATAGGAAAATCCACTCAATCACTAAACTGGTTCAAGAGCAATCTCTCTGACAGGCAGCATGCTGTCAAATGGCAAGATTCTATTTCTCTCTACCTTCACAGCCCTACAGGCATCCCTCAGGGCTCAATTTTAGAACCTCTCCTGTTTAATATATTTATAAATAATCTTCAAAAAGACATCCCAAACTCCTCCCTAGTCCAGTATGCAGATAACTCGACTACAATCTGCTCTGATCCCAACCCAGGCACTCTGCAACAAACAACCCAAACAGTACTTTCTATAATAGAATCCTATTTCTACAAAAACTATCTCTCTCTTAATGGAAAAAAAACTAAACTTATGCTGTTCACCCCTAAAAGGAATACTATTCTCAATAAAGAAGGTTTCAATATAATCTCGCTAAACTATACAAAAAATTGAACTGATAACCAATACTAAATTACGAGGCATCATAATACACAAAAAAACCTAAAGTTCAATCTGCATGTCCAATCCAATATTAACAAAACACACAAAAAACTAGGGCTACTATATAGGCACAATAGTTTTCTCTCCTGACCAACTAAACAAGCTCTCACTCTCACCTACCTTCTACCATCTCTAACCTATGGTGCTCCATTGTTAACTAACCTACAGTTTTCCTTGATATTAAAACCAGAATCCTACTATAATAAAATTGCCAAATTCACCACAGATAGCTGCCACTCTTCCCAGCATTGCTCCGCCATAAAGAAACTACAATGGCTAGAATTCCCTAACCACCTGTTACTTATTCAACTAACCATCTCACATAACCTCATCTATAAACCATTACATTGTCCTGCTCTCAGTTTCCTTTTTGTCCCCTACTCCCCTCTTCGGCCCCTATGATCTGAGCACCAACACTTACTTCAAATCCACAAACCAAATCAATCTGCAGGAAAACTCCCATACTCCTGGACCATAGCCAGGCTATGACATAACCTCCCCTCCTCTGTACGTAGTGAAGAACACTCTTCAAACTTCAAAACTGCCCTTCATAACTATCTCTTCTCTAATTAGATTTGTAACTGCACTAATGCACCTCCTATTACCTATGATGCCATAACTTGAATTCCTCTATCTCTGTCTCAGCCTTGCTGCCAGCCTTACAATCAACCTAATTACCTTGTATTCCACCTACCCTAGCTAATCCTCTCTAACTACTCTATCTCTTGTACTATTACTGTATTTGTATTACCAGTCTCCCTCCTGCTATTAACCTTATTCACCCTGTCATTTTCTAATTTGCTACTGATAATTTATACTCTCTCTGCTCTTAATTCTTACATCTCCCACAACTGGGTTTATATCACATGATCGAAAGCAAAAAAATATCAAAGCTCCAAACCTCGAACTGGAAACCTCAAAATCGGAAAACATTGAATGTTGGGAAAAAAAACAGTACACACCCAAAACAACACAAAAACTGCTCTATGCAGGGGGGAAAGCCCCCCTGCACCCCCCTGTTACTTAAATATACCAACTCCAAGATTGCACTACAGTGCAGTAAAGGGAAATCTTCCCTTCCCGCACTCTATGGTGATCTTCGCTTTATGCTTCAATGTTTTCCGGTTTTGAGGTTTCCAGTTCGAGGTTGGAGCTTTGATATTCTCAGCTTTTGAGTTTGTGATATACTCCTCCCACAATTTAATTTCTAGAGGCACAATTTTTGTACCTTTTATCTTCCTGCTTAGGTGTGTTATATTCATTCATAATTTGCTCCTTTGGTTAATTTGGATCTCTTTTTATCTTGTGGATTATATAATTTACTTTGTAAAGCTACGTATGGAGACCTTGGTTTGTCTCTTTGCCTTTTTTTTGCTGTTCATATTTTTACACACTGTAAACCTGTATTTTATATTGCTATATTATTTTTCATTGTAATGGGGCTTTTCTCCCTTGGCCTCCACTGAAAATGGACTCTTGACCCAGTGGACTTTGCCGGTAAACAAATGTCAATACAATAAAATAAAATAAATAAATAAATAGTTTTATTTAAGAGCAATCATTAAATAGTAAATGACACACTGAGAAAATCTGCCTGATAAAAAAGGTAGTGATATCATCTTTCTAATGCTCTTAGTTTTAAAAGACAGCTAATAGAAATTTGGTCCCTAATCCCTGGACAAGAACTTGCATTATGTGTGAGCTGCCAATATAACTCACGTTCTTCCAACTTAAGTTGCCATGGGCCACCACATCCACTAGGGGTTACCTTTTCCATAAATACAAATTTAAAAATGTGGTCTGACCATTCCATTAAGTGTTTGGCTAGGGCATTGTTTGTTTTCCTTTTCTTAATGTCGTATAGATGTTCAAAAATTCTTTCTTTGAACTTATGCTCAGTTTTGCCTATGTAGAAAGCAGGGCAATGTTGACAGAGTGCAGCATATACTACCCTTCCTGTCCGACAGTTAAATGCGCCTTTTATATAAAATCTAAAATTCTTTATAACAAACTGTTCACCCGTCAAAATGTAGGGGCAGATGGAATAGCATCCACATTTAGACATATAAGGAATTTTCCAATAAGAAACAGACACAGTCACTACCGCAGTATCCAGTACTAAAAGATTTTACTACAAGTTCAGAGAACACAAGTGTTTTCACTACAATAGCTTCACCAGCTTCATGCACTTGTAGTAGACTGTGTCTGCTTCTTATTGGGTTTATTAATTTTTGTCTTTTTTCGACACAGCCTTTGAGCCTGCTTCAGTGGTACTTCTTTTAGTTTTTGTTTTATATGAGGAATTTTGTTACTCTTATGTGTGGATGTTTTGTTAAAATGTTCCACAATGTTTTTAAAATTACAACCCCTTCTGTATATTGTGTGCAGTGTATCCCCCACTTTTTCAATAAATGTGTCTGTCTTCCATTAGAATAGCCCAGTTCTTAGGGATAATGCTCCTAATAGTCGCACTGACAGCATTATATGTTGTGATAAAGGATCTAGTAAAGGTTTTGTTTTGTACTAGATGATGTGTGGGTGCAGGGATGTTAAGTTTACTAGAAGGGGTAATATTGTCAGCCATTAAATCACTTGCGGATTCATAAATTTCTTGGCCAGGAATTAATGACCAGATATCTATTAACTGTCTTTTAAAATTAAGAGCTTTAGAAAGATGATATTGCTACCTTTTTATCAGGCAGATTTTCTCAGTATAGCATTTACTATTTAATGATTGCTCTTGCATAAAACTATTTATTATTGTTTGGTAAAAGAAAATTTTACAGGTCGATGTATTCAGATATTCAGCCTTTGGTTTTTGTTTAGTTCTATATTGAACATATTGAATGTGTTGCCTTAAAGCATGATTTGCTCAGGGGATTAGGTTGTCACATGATTTAAAGCTGATCATATGATTTTATAAGTGTTTGTCTCATCATTTTAAGCTGATCACATGATTTTAAAAGCTTTCGCTGTCACATGATTTTAAGCTGATCACCTGATTTTAAAAAGCTATCACATGACCTTTTAGAATTGTATTTAAATAGAGTGTGTTTTTGCTTCACTTCATCTGAAGAAGTTTTATTATAAAATAAAACGAAAGTGCTAATATTACATTTTAAGTTGTTGAGCTGGATTTGTCGGAATCTCTGTGGCCTTGCGTGTATAGTCTAACTAAGTAGTACATGTACCTTAAAAAGCTCATGAACTATAAATAATTATGATCAGGTTGCTGATCCTAACTTACTATTATGTGTTCCTGACATTCTGTAATCCACATCTCAAACACATAATAACTCTGTTAGGATCACAAAAGCATGGTGTGCAATCGAATGTACTTTTGGTGAAAACAAAAAGAGTGTGACTGTTTACTGAAATTACATTTGATGACAATGGAGTTTGCTTTTTTCTCCTCTGTCATGTGATCTCAGAGTTGGTATATAAGTCTGCAGGCTGTGGGGGTGTCCCCCACATGGGGTTGCAGGGGGGTCTTGCCCCTTGCAAAAAAAAAAATGTTCAACTGTTCATTGAAGGAAGCTTCCACATTTGGTTTTCATTTTTTTCTGTTCATCAGCATTACTTTCAGTGAGTCGACATGAATCAAGATTGCTGACCTTCTCATAATCTTCTATGTTACAAACACATTTGCAAAGCACATTTTGAATTTAAGTTGTAAACTCAGTGATGCAGGACAGACGGTGATGATTCACAGTGGCATGTTGAAAAATCTGAGTTCAAGATATTACATTTTGGAAGAATTAAGGGCATGTGTCACAAACAGTATTTAAAACAGTATATTTTGTTTAAATGTCTCATTGATCTCCTTCTGAAGCTATTGTGTTTACCATTTCTTTTGTAAATCTTTTAGTTGTGGACTGTCTTCATTTTTTTCATTTTTAAAGATATTTTTGTTTTGTTTTTCCTCCTGATAAAATGTGCAGAAGTTGACAACAGAGTTTTCTTCCACTAAGGATCATATTTTCTGGTGAGAGAAAAAAATAACTGCCAGTGGGATTTTACAAACAGTGAGAGAGATGTAATCTCTTCCCAGTCTTACTGAATGTTAGGTCTGGGTTGCTGCACTAGTTTTGTCTTTGATGTAAACATGACTAGAAATCTGACTGCCAATTTTCTTTACCCATTTTATAATAAAACAAAATGTGTAAGTGTGTGTGTGTGTGTGTGTGTGTGTGTGTGTGTGTGTGTGTGTGTGTGTGTGTGTGTGTGTGTGCGTGCACGTGTGCACATGCACATGTGCGTGTGTGCATGTGTGTGTGTGTGTGTGTGTGTGTGTGTGTGTGTGTGTGTGTGTGTGTGTGTGTGTGTGTGTGCGTGTGTGTTCACACCTCTAATTTATAATGGGTGACATGTTCCATGGCTGGTGTACGCATTTCATCTCTAAAAAAAGAATGTTATTCTCATTGTAGGGAATTTCCAGTTTAGGACTATACATCTTTACAAAAGCTTGTGAAATTTACTGAAGAGTATGTAACAGATTTTATTAATTACCGGAATGGCAGCAACTCCTTAAAATCACCTATCTACCATTCCCTACAGCAGGGAAAATGCATTTTACTTTGCTCATTTATTAGGAAAACAGAAGCAACACTTTTGTACAACTGTAGCATAGAACATTTTTAAAGAAAAATAAAGCTATAGTATTCTATTGCCATTATCTGTTGACTACCTTCTTAAATCATTTTTCTATAGTATATTAACTATTGTTTTATTTTTTAGTGTACATTTTTATTGTACTAATTAGTTTTATTTTTTTCCAGATGTGTATTCACACTCTGGGCTGAGGCTAAAATTTGTCGAATGAGATCAATGCTCTGCTCTAGTTAACAAACTGTATAAATAAGAAAACAAATAGGATATCTGTTAGCTCGGCAGTGAATCCTTAGACAGTATATTCAGTGTGTCTACATCTGTATTACCTGATACAGAAAAGGCACTTGATAATGGACACATACAAGGGAGTCACAAGAAATTTAAACTTAACTTCTGCATACTGTGTTTGCCTAGACAATAAAATCTGCAGTCTTTCACAACTCTCTAGATAACAGGGAAATTATATAATCCTATGCTATAAGGTGAATATTTAAAAGAATAGTCATTAGACTGTAACAGACTAACGTGTAAATGGGACTTGAAGAAATGAACCAGAAAAGAAAAAAAAAGTAAATAAACATAAAAAAGTACAGTTTTGTACCTACCATAAATGTAGATGTTCGAGTGCTAATACAGCTGCAGTCATAACAGATGGGTTCTCCTGCTGTCAGGCGGGTCCTCAGTCGGCCGAATTCCAAAGTCTAGGTCCGGCGTCGGTTGTCGTCACTTCTTCCCTGACGTCAGTGCGACAGGGGTATAAAGGAACCAGCCGACGCCATTTTCTTCAGTTTTTCTTGCCCCAGATGTCAGGTGCCCCCAGAAGGAAGGCAATACATAAATTTGAGTAATCATGCAGTGCAATATAATCAAAATACAGTAGTTGCAAGCAAATACATCATAAATGAATACCCCAATCAGGTTGTATGAGGATGTGTCAGCCTATAGGCCTGTCCCAAGAGGGGAAGGAGGGAGGGAAACCTGGACTGCAGCTGTATTAGCACTCGAACATCTACATTTATGGTAGGTACAAAACTGTACTATGTTCATCGTGCATACAGCTGCAGTCATAACAGATGGGTAGAATACCAAAGCTAAGAAAGGGGTGGTAGGCACTAGGTGGAATTAGGAGGAGCCAAAATGCCCTGCAAGACTGCAGTGGCAAAGCCTACTCTAGATTTTGAGTATAATGGTAGGTTGTAGTGCTTGGAGAAGGTATGCACAGAACTCCAAGTGGCTGCTTCCAAAATATCCATGGTAGGAACTCCTCTGAGGAATGCTGCAGAGGTGGCTGTGGCCCTGGTGGAATGAGTCCTAATGCCTGTAGGAACAGTTTTGCCATGAAAGGAATAGCAAAAGCGTATGCAGTGGGCTATCCATTTTGAGATTGTCTGTTTGGAAATTGGCTTCCCTTGAGCTCCTACTGCATAGGCCACAAAGAGCTGTTCTGATTTTCTGAAAGGCTTTGTTCTGTCCAAATAATAACGCAGTTGTCTGTGGATGTCCAAGGAATGTAGTAATCTCTCCCCTATGTTTTGAGGATTAGGATAAAAAGTAGGTAAATGTATGGCCTGATTTAAAGCTACCCTGGATACCACTTTAGGCATAAAGGACGGGTTGGTTCGTAAGGAAACTCTGTCCTGATGGAAGATGATAAAAGGTTGGACGGCCATGAGAGCCTGTAGTTCTGAAACTCTACGAGCTGAGGTGATAGCCAGAAGGAAAGCTGTTTTCCAGGACAAATATTGCAAATCTGATGAGGCAGCTGGCTCAAAGGGAGGCAAGGTCAGTTTTTCCAGCATGAAATTAAGATCCCAAGCAGGTATTGGTTGTTTTCTTGGAGGCCTTAAATTCTTAGCCCTTCTGAGGAACTGCCTTAGGAGAGGGTGAGAGAATAAAGGTAGATCAGTGTTGTATTCTGCAGAAATGGCTGATGCATGGATTTTGATGGAGGAGAAAGAAAGTCCACTGCTTAGCAGTTCAGCCAAATATTGTAGTATTTGAGGTAAATTCAGTTTTCCAGGATCCTGGCCCTTTTTCTCATTCCAGATACAAAAACGTTTCTATTTTGTGGAGTAAGCTTTTCTAGTTGATGGCCTTCTGGCCTCCAAAATGACATCCTGCACCTCCTTGGAGAGTAGGGCCTGTTGTGATGCTAAGGAATCTTCCATGCGGCTAGATTGAGTGTTTTTAGCTGGCTGTGAAGAGTTTTGAAACTGTGCTGAGTCAGAAGAAGAGGCATTAGAGGCAGGGTCCATGGTGGGGAATGCATCAAGCTCCTCAGGAGTGGGTACCAGTGTTGCCTTGGCCAGTCCGGAGCAATGAGGATCATCTTTGGTCTGTCTGCTTTGGTCTTTAATAGAACTTTGGGCAGCAGAGGAAGAGGAGGGAAGGCATAAACTGTCATTGATGTCCAACTGAAGGAAAGAGCGTCCACTCTCCAAGCCTTTGGATGGAAGAACCTTGAGCAGAATTTTGACAATTGATGATTCTTGTGGGAGGCAAAGGGATCTATGTCTGACCTTCCCCATTTTTGTATTATTTCTGTAAAAACTTTTGGATGCAATTTCCATTCGTGTGGATCTGTCATATTCCTGCTTAGGTTGTCTGCCAGCTTGTTTTCCTTGCCTGGCAAGTACTGTGCTTGTAGTTCCATCTGTAAGTCCATGGCCATGTTCCAAAGTGACATGGCCAGTCTGCATAGGGGATAAGAATGTGTTCCTCCCTGTTTGTTTATGTACCACATAACTGTGGTGTTGTCCGTTCTTATCAATAGTTGACCAGGTTGTAGAAGGTCCTTGAAAGCTATAATAGCATTTATTACTGCTAGCATTTCTTTTTGATTGATGTGAAGGTGCTTTTCTTTTTGGGACCATTTGCCCTGAATGCACCGGTCTGTCATGTCGCCCCAGGCGTAGTCCGAGGCGTCTGTTGTGATGACTTGATTTGCTTGAGGCTTGCTGAATGGAAGACCTGTGTTTGTTTGACATGCTTGAGCCCACCACAGAAATTCCTTTTGCAGACATGGAATTAGTGGTATTATTGTTTCCAAACTGTGGCTGTGTTGAGACCATATGTTTTTCAGGTACCATTGTAGTTTTCTCATATGCAGCTTTGCACATGGGATTAGTAAGATGCAAGATGCCATGAATCCCAGAGCCTGCAGGATTTTCCTTGCAGTCAGCCTGGTGCAATTTGCCAGTGTTCTGAAGTATTGAATTAGTTGCCCCTGCTTCTCTGGCATGAGGTAGGCCATCTGGGTGTTTGTGTCCAAATTGGCACCCAGGAAAATTATCTTCCGAGAGGGTATTAGCCTTGATCTCTCTTTGTTGACTGTGTATCCCAGAGAGTTTAATAACATTATTACATAAGCCAGATGTTTCAGAAGAATGTGCTTGCTGTCCGCTTGGATCAGGCAGTCGTCCAATTAAGGGTATATTTGTATCCCTTGAAGTCTGCAGTAGGCAATTACTGATGCCAGGCATTTCGTGAATACTCTGGGTGCAGTAGATAAGCCAAAGGGCAATGCAGAGAATTGATAATGGGTTGAACCTGCAAGAAATCTGAGGTATCTTCTGCAATTTTGTCTGATTGGGACATGCAGGTATGCCTCCTTGAGGTCCAATGTTACCAGCCAAGACTCCTTGCCCAGCATGGGAAGAAGTTGCTGTAGAGTGAGCATCTTGAATTTTGGTGCAGTAGAAATGTGTTTAGGATGGATAGATCCAAAATAGGTCTCCAATCTTTTCCCTTCCTTGGCACCAGAAATAGCCTGGAATAAAAACCTTGACCTTGTTCATGTGTAGGTACCTCTTGAATAGCTTTCATGTTTATGAGATCTGAAATTTGCCTTTGTGCCTCTGCCCTTTGATTGTGTGGCAGGTTTGGCATGCCTCTCATTTTTGGAAGGGTATGAAAATGGAATTTGTAGCCTCTGTTTATAATGTCCAGGATCCATTTGTCCTTTGTGACAACATGCCAATTTTTGAAAATAGTGCCAGCTTTCCTCCTAAGGGGGACTGCCATATGAGACCTGGTTGGCATGAAAGGGGAAAGTCATTGGGTTTGCTTTCTGAAAGATTGCGAGTTGTCCTCACCACCTCTTTGTGTAGGAGCTTGCCATTGTCTGCCTCTATACGATCCTTGTGATTGTCCTCTGCCCCTCGGGTGCCTGTATCTGCCTCTTTGGGGTCTGTCTGTGGCAGGAAAGGACCAGTTTTTGGAAGGCCAATTTCTACTAAAAGGTGGGGATGGAACCTGCAGAAATTCTTTCACAGTTTGCATTGATTTAGCCTTTTCCTCCATTTTCCGTAATACTTCCTCAGCATTAGCCCCAAATAGTACATCCTTTTGAAGAGGGGCGTCTAGTAATTTAGCTTTGACATGATCAGGCAAGGCTTGTTCCCTGAGCCAGGCATGCCTACGTATGACTGAGCCTGTAACAGCAGCTCTACATGAGGCCTCTAGAGCATCAAAACCACATTGTAAGGTATGTTTACCCACTTGTTCTGCACTATGCATCAAATCCTGCAACTCCTTCAATTCTGGTTGTTCAGGTTGTGACATTTTACTTTTCAATTGTGATAACAAAAACTGTTGGTATTTTAGCATATGAAACTGACAGTTTAAGGCCCTCATGGATAAGGTAGTCGAGGTATATACCTTTTTTCCCCACCTTTCTAAGGATCTGGAATCTCTCGGAAGGCAGTGGATTTTTGGCAATGGAGGCCTTAACTCCCTTGGGCCCCTGTGAGATGGTTTCTAGGTCAGCAGCATGGCTTTTGTATAGAAATTGGTGTGAGTCAGGAACCCTGTTGTACCTGTCAGGCTTAACTGGAGCTGGAGGTAGAGAGTCCGGGTTAAGGCAGGCCTCCGAGTAAACATCATCTAGGATGTCCAAGACAGGAGGTATAGCCAGAGGCCTGTGCTGGGGTAACAAAAGAAATTCCCTGAGCCTTTTCTTGGAATCTGAATAATCCTGGCCTTCCCAGTGGAAGTGTTCCCTTAAGGTATGCAAGGTTTCCCCAAATGAGTAATCCTCGGGGGGGATACAGAAGGAATAGACTCCTCCGCATCAGAGTCTTCAAAAGGGGAGTAAGACTGTTCCTGATCATCAGAGTGTTCTGAAATAATGGAGCCCTGATCAGAGGAGGGGGAATCTTCCTCCACTCTGGGCCTTTTGTCCGGAGGGGACTGAGAACCTCTGATTAGAGTAATTAAATCCTCAGCCATTTTAAGCATCTGTTTCTTAGGCATGGGGCCTGGAGATGGGCCCTGTGTAGCTGGTCTCTTAGAGTGCATGGTTGCTTTAAACTTGGTGAAAGCCTTGATGGAGAAAGAAGAGGAAGGTCTGAAGACACCTTGAGTGGAGGTGGACCTGTCCACATTCTGTGTTTCAACGCCAAGAGTGGCTTCGGTATCTGTAGTCGGGGTGTGGGCCGAGGAGCCTGCGACCTCGGGTACAGGAGACATCACCAAAGATGTGTCGTCGGTAATCAGGGGCTGCGTAGGCACCTCGCTGAGAACCAGACCACGTGTGGTCAGCTTTGGCGTGGTGTCGGTAGAGGCCACGGACCTCGAGTGTCGGTCCTTGTCTTTGCGTTTTTTAGACAAAACCGGAGTCGGAGTATCCAACGACATAGTATAGTTAAATGCTTTCCCAAACAAATGCTGGGCGAACTCCGCCCAATGCTTAATAGTGCATTTGTTGAATGTAGCACAAAAGCGACAGACCGAGACGTCGTGGTCTGGGCCTAAACAAGGAATACAGAGGGAATGGAAATCCTTATGCGGTATTTGCTTCCCACAAGAAATACAATTATTAACTTTGTCTGACATCGGTCTCAGGCAAGAAAAGTTTCCCCAATGGGGTACTTAGCTTTTAAGAAGACTTTGGTTTCCAAATTTTCGTAATCTCAGGAGCTGGCCGACCGGCACTTGCGAACTGCTTCTGCTTCGGGCACCGCGCGGCAAGAAAGACTGAAGAAAATGGCATCGGCTGGTTCCTTTATACCCCTGTTGCACTGACGTCAGGGAAGAAGCGACGACAACCGACGCCGAACCTAGACTTTGGAATTTGGCCGACCGAGGACCCGCTTGACGGCAGGAGAACCCATCTGTTATGACTGCAGCTGTATGCACGATGAACATCTAATTGAACTACTTAGTATATACAATTTTAGAATTGTCAGCACACTTGCTGACCCATACACCATATTAGGCTTATAGGTTCATAAGTACATACTAGGCTGCTGATTTGTGAGGATCTTAAGAACATTACTATGGTACTTTTAGCCCTTACATTTTGTGTACAAAATGACCTACAGATGGGAAGTACAACAGTATTTTGGGACATTTACATGTTATCCCTATCAATGACGAACAAAAGTACTAAACTTGAAGTGAATCTACAGTTACTTAAATTACATTTGATTAAGTAAGAGAAGTACTTTGCTTTATTTAGAGTGGAAAATGGTTGCACAGAGGAAGAATTCTCTATGACACATAGTGAAAGGCTGAGATCCTTGAAGGAGGTGTTTATACCACTACTGGATTTGCAAATGAGTAATATGTCTGAAGGACAGGATCTGTAGCACCTCCTTGAGCAAGGCAGAGGTCACTTCTCAGTAGCCTGTAGGGTACCAAAAAGAAGGAAAAGGATTTGAGATGGTCCACATAGTTTTTATGATTTAGGCACTTGATTTTCTTAGTGAAGAAGTATTATGGTCATTTCAATTATGACACGTGTTTGGAGAAGTGCATACCAAAAACGGTACTACACTAGATATTCAGCCTAAAAAATGATGACTATGATATAATGACTATATTCCTGGGTCTGGACGCCATACCTCTTGATATAAACTGTGCTATGATAAAGGACTTCCTTACAATAGTGGATACCTGGTGATCAATGAACAGTTCACTGTTGACATAAGTTCCCAAATCCCTGACTACAAGACAAATTTCTAGGGTGTGTTGTCAATGTGATAACTACAAGTGGAGTCATGCTATTGCTTGGAGAATGATATGAGTATACACTTCTTGGAGTTTAGTTTTATTTCACGGCTTTAATACCAGATATTTGTTTGGGACAGGTTCTTTTGGAGGATTATGATGTCATACATAGAGTTTATGATGGCACCAAATTTGCAACTGTCTTAAAACTTGGTCAGTCACAAACAACCCTTAGCATTAGCTTTGGCCATTGAAAAGTAAATTCCAAAAAGGAGTGTCCCATGAACTTAACCCTGGGAATGCCATTAGTGACCCTGGGGTACACCATTACTAATAGATCGTTTAAAGCTGGTAGATCTGCCCATCTTTATTTCCTGGGTTCTAGTTGTAAGTCAATTTTCTATCCAGTGAGTTACATAAGGATTTACATTTAGACTATTTATTTATTTATGATACCAGAGTATGGGATGGTGTTGAATGGGGTTCAGGCACTTGGGCAGTGAGACATTTCCCTCTGGTACATTTGGCTGGGGACACATGGCTGAAGTGACATTTAGCTGCAGAGAAATATGGCTGTTTGCAAATTCCCTGTGGACAAAGAGAAGAATGTGTTGCCATGCCCACAACTTCCATAACCAAATGCACAGGGGGAAAACAATGTCCATGATCCTCAAGGGAACATGAGACAGTAATATGGCAGGGATCAGCAGCAGGATGTCCAGTGGGCATGTCAGTAGCAGTAATAATGTAGTGAACAATGTGCAGTGCCTTTATAATCGGTCTATGTGGAACACTACCCCCTTCATAGTGTCTAGGGAACATTACTTAAAATGCATACTGGAGCACAAATGTGACAGCAGTAGCATGCAGGATTTCCTGCATGCTGTAGCACACTTCTACATGTTGTAGTTACATAAGTATGTACTGTACACTGAGTGCAACACTCATGACTTCTTCTGCCCCCATGCACTTAGTTATTAAAGCTGTGGGCATGGCAGTGTGTGCTTCTCTTTGCCCAGAGGGAATTTGCAAACAACCATATTTCTCTGCAGCTGAATGTCACTTCAGCCAAGTGTCCCCAGCCAAATGTACCACAGGGAAATGTCTCGCTGCCTAGGTGCTTGAACCCATGTGGAATGCCTTTGTGAGGTCAAGATATGCAGTGTGTGCTAATCTGCCATCATCTGTCACTATATAACCTTTTCAAAGAAGTCAACTGCTTTAAGTAGACAAGATCTGAACTTGACAAATCTGAACTGGCTTGGGTTGAGAGTATATAGCTTACCTATAGCATTATTTATTAACTCAATAATGAACTTTCCATAATCTTCTACATGAGACTCATCAGACTTATGAGTCTATAATACCAGAGTCCATTGAAGCCCCACCTTTGTGCAAGGAATGACTATTGCTGTCCACCATTCATCCAGCAAGAAGGCTCTTTTGGGACTAATATTGAATAGACTCTGTTGGTGGTATGAGAAGTTATGTTTCAGGATGACCAGTAGGCAAACTGATATGTTATGTGGCTTCACAGAAGTAGCATTCTTGACCTTAAATAGCACCTTGAGGATGTGTTCTTGTTATTTTTGGGGTGGGAAATTGTGGATGAAAGTGTGTGAGCTGAAACTACTGGAAAGATGAGGGGATGCATTGAGAGACACATATAATTAGCAAACTGTAATCAAATATTAAGTTGGAATTGGTCAATGTCCAACAACATGGATTTATAAAGGGAAGATCAAACTTAACTATTCTGGTAGAATTCCATGACCAAGCTGCATTGGCAGTACACTTAGGAGTGCACTGTAGAGGAATATTCTTGAAACTAGCAAAAGTATTTGAATATCTTTCCTATGATAAGAGTATTAAGTAAGATCAGATACAATTGTTACTTGATATGGTGGAAAATGAGATTGCTAATTGACCATGGCCAGACAGCAGTTATCCAAGGAAGTCACTCAGAAAGTAGAAGAGTCACCTGTAGGGAGTTGCAAGGATCATTAATGAGGCCATTACTATTTAACATAGGATGACTGTAAAATTGGGGTCACCTTTAAAACAAGTAATGATAGTCAAGAAGTTAACAAATACCTTGTTGAGATAGTAGCCAGGATATTAGAAATGTATATTAGCTTTAAAATTGAGAAATGTAATGCTGCTCTGGTGGTATGGAGGAATAAAGCCCTGATTATGATCCAGGTGACCTGAGTTCAATTAGAAACACAGGAGTTTGACAGCATCAACAGGAAGGATGAGATATTACTAACCTGGGGGATGGTACGTGCTGACATCTCTCCAGTTAAATGCTAGTGGAGGCTGGTGCTCAGGGAAGTTGGATATTAGGCTGGTGGGGAGGGATGGATGGTCAGTGCATGCTCCTTAGGGCCAAGGGTACAGATTATGCCATAGTTCCTAAGCCCAAGCAGCTGTAGCTCACGTTAGGCATATAGGGGAGGGGACACAGGCCAGCAAAAATCCCCAAGACCACGTAGATGACAGTAAAACTCCTGCTGCTTGGCTCATACCGCAACTTAGTGAAAGATAACACATAAGTTGAGCACTCAGATGGAAAGTTAATGGGATTATTGGCAGGTAGAATAACTTGAGGGAAATAGGTTGTAACTATGTGCTGTACTGCTGGCAAACTCAAGTAGTTAGTTTTTAAAAATGACATGAAAGGTGCATTTTGTTTTTGTGGAAATAGTTACTCATTTATGTACTGTTTTCAGGCATCTAAGCTCTGACTTGGTTTCCGCACACACAAATACACAACTTTAACCCAATACTGTTTCATACTTCATATATGACTTCCATGTGCACATCACAGTCTATCTTCATGATTTACTCCTACTGTTAAGATCAGTTCACATTACGTACAGAAAAATTGGAACTCCACCAAATTTCACTCTTTTTCCTATGAGTAACTCTGTGTGTGTGTATGTGTGTGTGTGTGTGTGTGTGTGTGTGTGTGTGTGTGTGTGTGTGTGTGTGTGTGTGTGTGTGTGTGTGTGTGTATATTTAACAATGTGTGACATGGCTTCTGTAAGGATCGTTGCAGTGCTCTTTCTTAATTTCATGTTAGTAGTTAATATTCAAGCACATCTATATCATTCACTAGCGTACTCCTCTACATTACAAAAAAAAACACTTTACCCATAAACATGTTGCCACTCAAAAGTATTAACAAAAACAGCAGTGCATCATTTATTTAACATTTGTTATCTAGGAAAGTCTGACTTGAAACAAAGACAATTTTCAGCGGAGGCCAAGGGAGAAACATTCCAGCCGTCTGTCTTTGTAATGTGGGAGGAAACCGAAGCACCTGGAGGAAACCCACATGAACACAGGGAGGACATGCAGACTCCACACAGAAGGCACCACAGCTGAGAATCGAACCAGAGAACCTCTTGCTGTGAGGAGACAATGCTACCGCTGCACCACTGCACCGTCTTTCATCATTAAGCAACAGTGATACCAGTAAGTGTGAAAACAAAATGAATGTAAATGCAATCACCAGATTAGAAAATATTATATTTTATTTAGTAATTAACAAAAATATGTATTATATCCTAGCAGAGCCCATACTATCCATGATTTCCAAATTTATTTTATTTTAAGAACAAAAAAACACCAAATGATGCACCAGGAGGATTCCAATAAGTAGTTTTTAGTGTAGTCAAAATTTAATATTCGCTATTCATCCAACAGACTTCTTTAGAAACTAAACATGTAGCTGACACACACACTTTGAGATTTGATTTATTTGCAAAACACACAGACACTCCTGGGGAAGGCTGGCACAGGTTTACTAGCTATGCCTCCTTCTGCACAGACTATAAGGTAGTAATCACTGCCACCAACCACTATTTATCAGCTACCATAAGGCCCTTACAAAGAGTGACCAATTCTACTTGTAATGTTACTGTTATCCAAATGGTAAGTGGGTCTAAGGCCAAGTCTATTTAAGAGTGGATTGTGCACTGTTACCAAATACATGCAAGTACTTTAAGAGCTTAAATATCTCTAAACAAAACCAGCCACAACTAAAATGTTTAAATATATTTAATAATAAATAATAAAAGCACAAGACAATACTCATTAACTCAGCACAGTGACACCAGAGTTCAGAATCACAGGAAACATTTTTAAACAACATTGCAGGACAGTCTCACATAAATACAGAAAACATCTAAGCTAATCTTACGATATTCCTATCTATCTCTAAGAGAAATAACTGCAGTCCAAGTCTTACTTACAGAGCAAAGACAAGTGCTGGTGAGAGGATGTTTACAGGTCCAGAACGTGATACAAAATGCACTGACTTTCTCTTTAAGATAGTTCTTAAGTTACTAACAAACATTTCTGCTGGGTCATCTCAGATTACATCATTCTTATCAACTCTGCTTTTAGTTTCCAGGCCAGCAGGAACTAAAAATATAGCACCTCAGTATCAAAATAGTTATCTCTTAGAAGCTGACACTTATCTCTTAGAAACTTGCCTGAAACTGGAAATCATAAAACTGTTAAACACCTTTACATTTGAAAATGAACAACAACTGGATTCACCAAGCACGATTTAATACAGGATTTCTGTCTCTCTGACGTCTTGGCCTCAGCCTTCAAGGAGTGGTTTTCCTGAGACCTCCCCCAATGCATTGTTAGGCAATGATGAGTGGCTTGAGGATATCCCTGAATCAGACCATGTAGAGCAGCCATGCACCTCAGTCTTACCTGCATATCCAGTCTGGCTATCTCTGAAGCCTAGCCTCTGTCAAGGACTAATGAGAGATATGCTCACCAGAGTTTGATCTCACCTACAACGATAGGCATGTCCACCCCCACACCAGCTCCATCAAGCACCCAAGCCACTAATCGATCCCAGGTCATCTACATCGTAGTCAGGACTTCAGCTGTCTGTACCACCTGAGCTAGGTGTAAGCATACAAGTCTTGATTAAGGAAGAAGGAAAGGGCATACATATATTAAAAAATGATGAACCATTTCATTGTTGTTTAGCAAATATGGAGGAACAAGTAATAAGATTGCTGCAATAGAAAGCAATGGCTGTCCTATCTGCACCTTACTGGTTCATCTGTTCCTCCTGGGAATGAAAGCAGATAATCCCTGAATAGGAAGAAAGCCTTCTAGCCCATTCATTCCCTGTCTGGATGGTCTAATCTAATTTGTTACCTAGGAGACAAATATTGTGTAGTAGAGTGTGAGCTGGCCTGATCATCCTATGGACTGCATGACCTTTCACTTGCAATAGAAGCTTGCAAGACCCACAACTGCTGGTACTCAATGATCAGAATGTTGTGTTTCCAGATAAGCCATGCTTGTGAAACACCGCATTATTTATGCAGCAGAGGCCTGCTAAATTCCACCACCCACTGGCAGGCGTCATGTTTGTAGTGAGCCAAACTGCCCTCCCTCCCCAAGATGGGTAAACTTTCACTGGTTGATTGCTCCCTTCCTAATTTCCATCATGATTTTTCCAGTGTCCATGCCACTAATTAACAAACATTATGGAGTGTCAGAACTGTACAATCAATGGTGTAAAAATTGATCTAGGTGATTTCCTCATATAAGCTAATGTACACAAAACTGTGCATGTGTATTTGCCAGTGATAAGTGGGTTGAGAATCTGGCTTACTATGACATACACCAGGGACCCATGCTAATGATGGGAGAGGTATATGCATCCCTATTGGTCAGTTTGTGCCAGACATAAAGCCTAGCAGCACAGGGTCAATAAGCTACTGGCTGGTCCAGTCACCCACCTGGGTTATATGGGATAGCTCTGTTAGCAAAGGCTGGATATAAAACCAATTGACTGCTCAACGTTTTCTGGAATTCATCAATTCCAACACCTTGGATCAACTTATCCACACCCCCATCAGGGACAGAAATATCCTAGGCCTGGTAATCACCAACATGGGTGACCGGTGTTCCACACCAGAGGTCAGTTCCTCATTGGTCAGATACGACCACAAGCTAATCACCCTAGACATCCACATCCCACTCTCACCCCCCCCCCATTAGGAAAACAACTGTAAAAAATGTCTCCAAAGCCAACTTCATGCTTCATGACACCCATACAGATGGACAATATAGGTATGACTGCTGAATCCTACATAAATGCACTTTACAAGCACTTACACAAGTGCATGGATCATGCTATCCCTAACAGAACCAAGATGCTATCCTCCAAAAAAAGGAAGCCAATCTGGTGGTCTTCTGCCATAAACAAACTCTACAACAGAAGAAAGAAACTGTTGCAAAAAAGAGTATAATCTCATGATTGAAGGAACTCCCTGATCAGCCTCAGTAAGAAGGTGAGATCCCTCATAAAATCCTCCAAAGCTAGTTATGAAAACAAAATCTCCACTGATTCTAAAGACAACCACAAAGCATTCTATAGCTATGTCAAGAATCCCAATGACAACACTCAGATCTGCTCTGAGTTACAGCACAATGGCACTAAATATACAGAACCAACTGATATTGACAACATCTTGACAGATAGGTTCAGTGCTAACTTTACCTCCCTCTCACCCCCTAAAGGGCCCATCTCTGTACCAGAAGAATGCAAAGTTCCTGTAATCACGGCTGCACAGGTAAAAACCTCACTCTCCAAAACCAAGAACTCAGCATCCATTGGACCTAACAACATCCCGGGCTGCCTTCTACATGAACTACAGAACGAACTGGCACCTCACCTAAGTACCATGTTCAGTCATAGCCTCACTTCAGGCTTTGTGCCAGTTGAATGGTGCACCACGACGCTTATCCCACTCCACAAAGAAGGAGCCACGACAGACCCCGGGAACTACCGCCTCATTAGCCTGATAAGCCTGGTCTGCAAGGCCATGGAACATATCATCATGGAACTTATAAACAAAGACATTGGAGATCCCCAAACTCTGGACCCCACACAGTTCGGGTTTGTAAAAGGCAGATCATGTCTCCTAAACCTGATAGACTTCTTTGAAGCAGTCACCAAAGCCATAGATGAGGGTGAGGTGGTTCACACAGCCTCTCTAGATATCAACAAGGCAATTGACACCATCCCCCACTCTGGAATTATAGATAAACTCACTAAACTAGGTATAAATCCCTATGTCACAAGATGGGTTGCCAACTGGCTTGCTGACAGAACCCACACTGTGAAAGTAGCAGACTCCAAATCAGACTTCAGACAAGTGACAAGTGGAGTAACACAGGGTTCAGTCCTGGGTCCTCTCCTGTTTGGTATCTACTTCTCTGAAGTACAGGCTGACACAGAAGGTCTTTGGCTAACTAAGTCAGCAGATAACTGCAAACTAAGAGCCATAATCAAAACTCCTAATGATGTGGACATCCCACAAAAGGGCCTCACTGAGACAGATGCCTAGTGTCAAAGCCATGGCCTCAAGCTCAATGCCAAAAAGTGCACTGTCATCACCTTTGGTAAAAACTCTGTACCCATGAACTACCACATAGGCGGTAGTCTACTTAACACTGAAAGTGTGATAAGAGACCTTGGGACACAGGTGGACAGTAGTCTCTCCTTTGATAATCACATTGCCACAGTGGTCAGGAAATCCTTCTACCTGGCACACCTCATCACAAAAGGTTTCTCATCCAATAAAAAAAGAAGTCATTGTTCCCCTCACTCATTAGACCCATTATAGAGTACAACTCCCCTTTTGGTATGTATCTCATAAGACATCTACAACAACTGGAAAGGCCACAGAAATACCTCATAAACAGGATTACTGGCCTCAAACTGATGCCCTACGCAGACCATCTCAAAAAACTCCAGCTTTACTCTGTCGCATATCGCCTACTCAGAGGCAATCTCTGCCTAATACAAATATGTTAAACCCAGAGCTGTTGGACATGCTCCACTTAAAGAAATCCCAATCCCTCCGAGCTACACTCTCTAGGCACCTAAACCTTATCACCATAATAAACAGAACATGCTGGAGGGATAGATTCCTGTCCCAGAGACTTCCCATACTCTGGAGCAGACTACCTATCTATGTCAAACAGAGCTCCTCATTAGCACTCTTCAAGAAAAATCTTGATGATTGGATGGGTAATAGGAAATTCACCCCGGGATCACTTCTGTGGCTCTGCTTGATAGGGGCACAGGAAAATAATTTTCTTGGGTTGTGAAAGCCAGGGTACCTTTTTGGCTAGGCTTGTATAGGCCCTAGGGCCAATAGCCTAGTACCTACTTATGAACCTATGAGCCTATGACCTACCAAACAGGGGCTAAGGATTTTTAAACTCAGTAGAGGATCATTGACAGGATGCCACTTGGAAGTAGGTGACATAATGTAAACAAAAGGCCTGGACATCCTCTTAATCCAGATGACAAGACAGAAGGGCAGTGCAGCAAAGCCACTTGGCTTGGCATCCACACTGTACTACTTAGGAAGAAGACAGACTAGAAATGGTGTGGGAATTGTGGTGAGTATAGTGTTAAAGTTAGAGTACTATTCATAATCTTAGCCAATTTCCTACAGCAGAGTTGTGATAACAAGAAAAAGGAGTGGTTTCAGGCAGCAGTTGCAGGACTTACTAGATAAAGCAGGACAATATGAATTGGTGTTGATAATGGGAAACCTGAATGCACATAATAAAGAGAGACAGAACAGGATATGAGGACTGCCTGGGTCCACATGGGTGTGTCAACAGAAATAAAGAAGGAGGTGCCATTCTAGTCTTCTTTGTGGCAAATGACTTGATGGTGGGCAACACATGGTTTAGCAAGAGTGACAGTCACGAGGTCATATACAAAAGTAGCCAGCATGTAACTCAGGTAGTCCTCTCACTAGTAAAGAAAAGGCAGGGATAGAATCAGAGATTGCAAAGTCATTCCCAGTGAAACAGTTGGCCCACAGCATAAGCGACAGGTTGCTGCATTCAGCTGCAAGCAGTAGTCAGATAAGGCTTTAAAGTTAGTAGAGACCAGGTTGAAGATCTGGAAGTTGACTGGGGAGCACAAGAGTTCAAGGAAACAGGTGGATTTGAAGAAGAATGACAGCACCTCAAAACAACATACATGGGGGACTATAGCACAGATATGCGGCTGAACCAGGTAAGGAAATGAGGTACAAAAGAAAAGCTGGTCGTGGAATGCAGAAGTCCTGGAAGTCATCTAAAGAAAAAAGAGTGCAGGAAAAAGTGGGAGACACAAAAGTTGGACCAGACTAAGAAGGAATACATAGAAGCTAAAATAACAATTGCAATAGCAAAGAGCAAGGCATCAGAAGCACTACACCAGTTTCTGGAAATGGACTCAGCAGATGGCACAAATCAATTTTATCAGGTTGCAATTCAAAGACAAAATGATAAAGAAAACAGTCATCACACCCGCTTCATAAGAGATGCTAGCAACAGCCTTCTAATCAGTCCACAATCTTGGATCACAGGGGCTGCAGCTAACTGGCACAGAGTGTTAAGGGTAGTAGTGCTTCACATAAGAATACCAAAAAAGCTGAAAAGCAAGGTGTACAAAACAGTGGTGTGACCAGTACTACTGTATGGTATAGAGTTCTAGGCAGAGCAGGTGATGAAGCTAGAGGTGATGGAGATGAAGTAGCTGAAATGGGTGGTAGAATGCACACTGTGGGACAGATGAATAAAGGAAAATATCAGAGTAGAAGCCAAAGTCGCTCCTATTGCAGAGAAGAGTAAAGAGGATAGATTGCAGTGATTTGGGCACATGTGCAGAAAAAAAAGAAGAACATTCCAGACAGACAGGAAGAAGGCAAGAGGAAACAAGAACATCCAGCAAAGAGATGGATTGTGTAAAAGAAGGCAAGTGACAGTCAGGCATGTATGTTAAGGAGGTAGGAGAGTGGCAATGAATTGAGAAGGATGGTGAGAACTGACATGACACCCCAACCACATGTAGAAAAATGTGAAGAAAAGGGGCTGATGATGATGATTGTGATGAGGAAGAAGACAAGAGGAAGTAAAGATGTCCAGCAAAATGATGAATAAATTGTGTGAGAGAAAATCTGTGACAGTCAGGAGTGATTCTTAAAGCAGGTAGGAGAGAGACATTGAATCAAAAGAGATGGAGAAGGTTGAAGCAACATCCTAATTCCCATGTAGAAAATGGGAAAAGAGTGGTTGATGATGATGATGAGGTACTATGCAATATATATTTTTATATATTTTTCAGGTTTCACTACTCTAGATCATGAACAGCAGATACTTGTAAACATGAAGTTATGAATAACCATACATGTATGATCTTACATTTATAACATTTGAATTAGAATAAAAATAAATATCCCTGCTGAAAGTAGTACTAATTAACCATGCACTATTGCACGGCACACATAGTGATGTCATGGCTAAAGACCAAAATGATCTCTATCTGACATTACTATAAATGTATTACAGAAATATTCAAATATGCCTTACAATAAGCAACTGAAGAAAATAATAAAAGTAACTTAACTGAATGTTTCATTGATTCTAGCTTTCATTTTCAAAATGTAAACAACTCACAGCCACAAAGCATTGCTTACAAATTTTACTACATCACAGGTGAAAAATTCCCATTCTTAGCTCGTACTGCAGGAAAATATCTTATGCCTGCCTGACAACAAGGAGCCAGCCTGGGACATATGCAAAACACACAGAAGTGAGTACACTGGAATTAACTGTTGCTTTATTTTGAAAGGCATGTTGTGTGTATCAGAATCACATTACATGCCGTTTTAGTGAAGAAAAAAAAGAAGAACAAGAAACAGTTTACAAACACCAGTCACTACAGCTGTTATGGGCCTAATTAATAATAAACTATTTTGTTACATTACTATGTTCACTCCATTAGTCTTTAGTAACATGTTTGATAAAACTACAGAAAAATAAACTTAGATTACCCAGTGCAGAACTTAAACACTGCAGAGCATGCTGTGATGACCACTACCATGAAATAAAAGAAATTCATGGGCCTAGTCCACATTTTTAGCAGATTTACTCATCAAGCTTCAGATCCTCAAGTTCTAGCAGTCAGAACTCCTGATTTATGTAAGATTTCTTGAAAGTCAGTTTGTCCACAGACCAGCCTATTGACTGCAGGCTTTCAAGTGAAACCGTTTGGGTGTTACCCTTGTGGGGACATTTGATGAAAAATATTCATATATCTGCTTCTGGATGAATTGTCCTTTTAGATAAAGGATGACAATTAAAGTTATTTTTTTTTTAATTTTTATTTTGACTTGGTAATTAGACAAGTAAACTGGCCACCATGACCCTTTTCAGTCACAGAGCAGACTGCAAGGGTAAATGTAATAATTGATGGTGGAGGGATAGATTCCTGTCCCAGAGACTTCCCATGCTCTGGAACAGACTACCCATTCATGTCAAGCAAAGCTCCTCATTAGCCCTCTTTAAGAGAAATCTTGACAATTGGATTGGAAACAGGAAATTCATCCCGGGGATCACTTCTGTGGCTCTGCTCGACAGGGACACAGGAAAATAATTTTCTTGGGTGGTGAAAGCCAGGGAACCTCTTTTGGCTAGGCTTATATAGGCCCTAGGGCCGATAGCCTAGTACTTAAATATGAACCTATGAACCTATGACAATTCAGAGTACCCAATCATCAGTATGCTTTCAGGAAGTGGGGGAAAACTGAAGTTCTACTGAAAACATGTGCAGAAATTGGGGGAGAATCTGCCAACTCCACAGACAGTGTCCAGAAATCGTGTATGAACGCCAGACCCTAAGTTGTGACACAAAGATTTAAGCATAAAATACATTAAACTGATATTTTGGCATATAACTAGACCTGTTGCTTGAATATTTGAAGTAAACATAAATTCTGCTGTAGATATTGTTCTGGGTGTACCTGTAATTTAATTTTGTTGTTTAAAAAGGGTATACAAAAGTAGATGACTGAGTAGCTGGGTGACTGAATGAACAATTCTGTTGTTTCATTTCACACACACACAAACACACACACACACACACACACACACACACACACACACACACACACACACACACACACACACACACACACACCACCACCACCACCACCACTACTTTACATCTCATTTAACTCTCAAAGATCTCTGTAGATCATTTAAAGTATTATAGACCATCAGTCTTAGGTGAGGGATTTTTAAGTCCTAAATTGCAGTGATTAATACCAGACGTGAGCATGTTACAATGGTGTTATGAATTCATAAATGTCTGTGGCTATGAAGCCAACTATATATATTAATTTATTAACTGCTAAAAAGTTAATTTTCATTCATTAACTCAGGTCTTGTACTCTTCAAATGTTTGCTTCATTACACCTTCTTTGAATTTAGAACATTATGCTATATGAATTACTATACACAAATCTACAACAGGAATACATGAAATCTAATGTTAGATATGTATATCTTGTACTATAGGGGTAGGGAGAAGGTTTTGTGAAGGGTGACTTCATCATATGATATTTGGCCTCGAGTACAAGATACTCTGTAACCACTCCTTTGATGTAAACAACAATCTTTTACCAATCTACCCACCTTGTCAACAGTTTTGCTGTTCCACAACAATTACCATCAACAGAATCTAATTACAACTAACTAAGCCTTTTACCACAGAAAGCAAAACTACCACCAGTAAAACACTATAAAATGTAAGCAATATCATCCTTAAATACAAATCTATAAAATTTATAAACAACTATAACGACATCACTTCAAAATATTTTCAGAAAAATACGTTAAAACGCACACAGAAACCATCAGTGTTATGGGCCTCCCCTCAAAAACTAGGACACAAGCCTACCTACCTACATAGGTAGTTCTCTAAAGTTCTAAGTATAACCCCAAAACACTGTGAAATAAAATATAAAAGGTATTCAACTGCACTCCATACAAAATCACACAAAGTAGAAATAAGTGACAACACAAAATTAAATTAAATTATTAAACAAAAAGTATTAACACTCTCCACTACAAAGACATAATAATGAAGTGAGGAAGAAATGAGTAAAACAGACAAAAAACAGAGAAAGGATTTTAGATGTTAAAGTCAGAAAAGGATCCATATTACAATCCACATATAGATAACAACACAAAAAAAGATAGTATTGCTGGAGTTGAATTCACATGGCCAAAATCTCATTAAGATGACAGTAATATATAGAATGTAAAATGTCCTTTTTTAAATGAATAAATTCATGCAATAAATTAAAAAAAAAAATCCATCAAAAAATCCCCGAAACATGACATCAGATAATGTAGTCTGCAATTAAGAAAACTGTTTTTTGTTTAAGATATATGTAATGCTACAACACCGCCAGTATTTTGTAAATACATTTATACAACAAATTAGAAAACAGAAAATAAAACTTAATCAAAAAACATTCCCCAAACATGACTTTAGTTAATATATTTTAGGTTCATAGGTTCATAGGTTCATAGGTTCATACTAGGCTATCTGCCCGAGGGCATTTATAAGCCTAGCCCATAGTTTTGTGGCTTACGCCTCCCCTTTAGGTTGGAGAAACTATGCCCATTATTTAGCTGTGCCTCTGTCTAGCAGTGACACTGAGGTAACCCCTGGGGTGTATCTGCGATCTCCCATCCATTGGTCAAGATTTCTCTTAAACAAGGCCAGCGAGGTGCTTTGCCTCACATAAACCGGGATTTTGTTCCACAGCATAGGGAGTCTTTGGGTGATGAATCTATCCCTCCAGCACGTCCTATTAATAACCGTGTCTAGGTTTAAGTCTCCGCCCTTGTGGCTCTGAGGGATCTAGATTTTTGAGATGAAGCATGTTCATCAGGTCTGGGTTTGACATTGCCTTGTATGTCAGGCATAGGTCCCCTCTGAGCAAGCGATGCGCAACTGAATATAACTGGAGTTCTTTCAGTCGGGCAGCATAAGACAGATTTTGAGACCCTTTATCCTTTTGGTGAGGAACTTTTGTGGCCTCTCCAGCTGCTGCAAGTGTCGGGTCAGGTACATTCCGAATGGGGCATTGTACTCAATCATTGGTCTGATGAGTGATGAGTATAGGGGACTATGACTTCCCTTGATCTGGATGTGAATCCCTTCATGATAAGGTGGGCAAAGTAGAAGGTCTTCCTAACTACTTTAGCAATATGACTGTCGAATGAAAGGCTACTGTCAACCTGGGTTCCTAGGTCCCTAATAACTTCTTCTGTGTTCAGGGGATTGCCACCTATTTGGTAGCTAGGGGTGACCTTATTTTTCCCGAAGGGTATGACTATGCATTTCTTGGCATTTAACTTAAGGCCATGGCTCTGGCACCAGTTATCCGTTTCTGTGAGACCCTTCTGGAGGATATCTGTGTCGGATGTGTTTTCAACTACAGCACCCAGTTTGCAGTCATCTGCAAACTTTGTCAGCCATAACCCTCCTGTGTTTGCTTGTACTTCAGAAAAGTAGATGCCAAACAAGAGTGGGCCCAGGACTGAGCCCTGTGGGACACCACTTGTGACAGGCTTTGAGTCTGACATGGCACCAGCAACCCTGACCCTGTGTGTTCTGTCGCTCAGCCAGTTTGCAACCCATCTTGTAATGTATGGGTTTACATTTAAGTTGATGAGTTTTTCAATGATACCCGAGTGGGGTATTGTATCGAAAGCCTTCGCCAGGTCTAGGTAAGCTGTATGGACTGCCTTTCCCTCATCAATGGCCTTGGTGACTGTTTCGAAAAAGTCGACCAAGTTTAGAAGGCATGATCTGCCTTTGACAAAGCCAAACTGGGTTGAATCCAAAGTCTGCAAATTCCCTATGTCTTTATTTATGAGATCCATTATGATCCTCTCCATGGCTTTGCAGATAAGGCTTGTCAAGCTAATGGGGCGGTAATTTCCAGGGTCGGTGGAAGTGCCGCCTTTGTGGAGTGGGACCACAGTCGCTGTGCGCCATTCCCTGGGTACGTATCCGGAGGCGAGACTAAGATTAAACAGCTGTCCTAACTGTGGATTTAATTCCTCATTGAGTTCATGAAGCACACAGCCGGGGACACCATCAGGTCCCATGGATGCTGTGTTCTTTGCCTTGGTGAGAGCAGTTCTCACCTGGGCGTTAGAGATGTTTGAGGGGCTACAATCATTTGGTATAGATATCTCTCCTTTAGGGGGGGAGGGGGGGGAGAAGTTTGCACTGAACCTGTCAGCCAGTATGTTGGCAATGTCTGTAGGATCAGTAATCTTCACATCATTATGAACTAATTCTGAGCATATCTGGGAGTTTCCTCCTAGGTTTCTGACATAGCTAAAGAATGCCTTATGGTTGTCTTTAGAGTCCTTAGCTATTTTTCTCTCAAAATTAGCTTTGGATGATTTTATGAGAGCTCTCAGCTTTTTACTTATAGTGATCAGCGGTGTCTTACCTTTTAAGGATTTTGCTCTATCTTGTAGTAGCTTTCTCCTTTTGTTGTAGAGTTTGTTTATGGCTGGGGTCCACCAAACTGGACGCTTGCCTTTGGTACAAAGAGTCTTTGTTTTGCTTGGGATTGCCTGATCCATGCAGCCCTGCAGGTGCTGGTAGAAGGCATTTGTCAGTGATTCTGCGGTTTGAGTAATGTTAACCGCTGGCTCAGGGCCTTAAAGGAGACCACACTAGTCTTTAGGAGTGTGAAGTCGGCTTCGAGAAATTCTTTACTGTGGTCTTTTTCATTTCGGTGGGGCGGGATGAGGACCTCCAGCGAGATTAGTTTGTGATCAGATCTCACCAGTGAGGGGTATACTTCTGGCACTGAACATTGTGCTCCCATGTTTGTGATGATGAGATCAAGTATGTTCTCTCCTCTTGTGGGGATGGTGACTAGTTGTTCCATGGCATTTGAGTTTATGAATTCCAGGAACTTTTGGGCTAGAGTGTTTGGGCTTGAGTAGTGTTCCCAGTCTATATTTGGGTAGTTGAAGTCACCTAGTATGATGGTGGTTGGAGATACATTTATCCCCTCCAGTGTTTTCAGGAAGGCCATATGAGATTCCTGAGTTTGCGAGGGTGGCCTGTAACATGCTACAATATGCAGAGCAGTCTTGCCTATGGTTAACTGCACCTGGATGGTTTCCGATGCATCGTGCGATGCCACCAATCTTGAGGTGTGGGTGTCCTTGATGAATATGGATACCCCTCCTCCTTTCTTCTTGGTGTTGTCCGGGTTTTGGGGCCGGAACGCATGATATGAGGTAAAACCTGATAGTGCTGGGGTGCTCTCAGGAGCCTTGAACCAGGTTTCTGTCACAGCACAGACATCGATGTTCTCCATACTGAGAAGGGCCTCGAGTGCGTGCATCTTGAGGTGGAGTAAAGTTAATCTGAATCTTTATGCTAAAACATATTCAAAGAAAAACTTACTGTTACTGTTAGTACTAGTCAGCAAGGAAAATAATGGCGTCCCTAAAAAAGTTCAAGGAGAAATTGCACAAGTTTTAGTAGTTCAAAGAAAAAAAAGACAAAACGTGAATGAGAAAAGTTAAACTAAACCTACAGTACAGATCTTTGTGTGTGTGTGTGTGTGTGTCTGTGTGTGTGTGTGTGTGTGTGTGTGTGTGTGTGTGTGTGTGTGTGTGTGTGTGTGTGTGTGTGTGTGTGTGTGTCCCTGTGTGTACTCATGGGTCTACTTCAGTCGACCAAACGTTCACTTACCCGACTTTCATATTGCTGAGATGAAAAGGCAGACAACTGCATAACAACAATGTCCAGGAACACCGACTTTCCACACCAAGTAAGTAACCACTTGGCCACCCTGATGAACTTTGCCCCTTACCCCCACAGTAGTGTGATCTCGGAGATGGTATTTTAATTAGGTGGGGGGGTGGGGGGTGCAGCCTCCCCACAAAAGGGGGTGTGGGGGCAAAGCCCCCCACATGAGGGGGTGTCGGGGCAAAGCCCCCCACATGGGTGGGTTTACTTTTCTTTGGTTTTACTTTTTCAGGATGGCCAAGTGATTACTTACCTTAAGTGGAAAGTCGGTGTTCCATTATGTCAAGTTTTAAGCGGTTGTTGACCTTTTTATCTCAGCAATATAAAAGTCGGGTAAGTAAACGTTCAGTTTACTGAAGTAGACCATACTCATATGTTTATATATATATATATATATATATATATATATATATATATATATATATATATATATATAGATATGTGTGTGTATATATATATATATATATATATATATATATATATATATATATATATATATATATATATATCCTTATAATATGATAGAGACCTCAATTGACTGAATATCATTTGACTGAGACCATAAGACTGAAATTTCAAAAGACTGAAAAGTCACTTGACTGAAACCCATAAGACTGAAACCCATAATACTGAATTTCAACATACTAAGTTTTAAACTGGACCATATAAAACCAGACTACCCATCCCACCTAGTCTGGTTTTATATGGTCCAGTTTACAATTAAATTATAAACTAGACCATATAAAACCAGACTAGCCCCCCACCTGCTCTGGTTTTATATGGCCCAGTTTACAACTTAGTATGTTGAAATTCAGTATTATGGGTTTCAGTCAACTGACTTTTCAGTCTTTTGAAAATTCAGTCTTATGGTCTCAGTCAAATGAGGTTTCTATCATATGATAGGGCTCCATATATATATGTATATATATAGTTCCACTTCAGAATGTCGAGTTTCTGAAAACTCGAACTTCATATGGCCGAGACCATATGACTGAGTTTTCAGAAACTCGAAAGTTTGAAGTGCAATTAAAAAACAAAAAAAAACCAAAGACATCATTTTGCAGGGGGCAAGCCATCCTGTACCCTCCCTAGTTAAATGTACCATCTCTGTGATCACACTATATCGAGGAAACAGGACATCTCCCATTCTGTGCTTCTGTATACAGTATGGAATGGCAGATTTCCCATTTCCCCACTGTAGCGCGCTCTCAGATTTGGTATATTAAGTAGGGTGTGTGTGGGGGGGGTGCAGGGGGGGGCTTGCCCACCTGCAAAAATGATGCCTTTGTTTTTTTTTTAATTGCACTTCAGACTTTCGAGTTTCTGAAAACTCAATCATATGGTCCCAGTCATATGAAGTTTGAGTTTTCAGAAACTCGATACATAGATACATACACACACACACACAAAAAATATATATATATATACATATATATATATATATATATATATATATATATATATGTTTGTATGTGTGTGTGTGTGTGTGTGAGCATATAAGTTACATACAAACTCACACACACACACACACACACACACACACACACACACACACACACACACACACACACACACACACACACACACACATGTCTGTTTGTGTGTGTGTATATATATATATATATATATATATATATATATATATATATATATAAATATATATATATGTGTGTGTGTGTGTGTGTGTGTGACTCTGCCTATAGCATGTGCTGGTTTATCATAATGCAAAACCATCAACAGTGAAGTAACCCTGCCCTGTCCCCAGTGCTAGATTTGCACCAAATTCTTTCTATAACACTAAGACTAATCAAAATAAACCAGAAAGTCACACAAATGCAAACATACACACACTACACTATAGCTATGCCTTCAATTAATCCTGCCTCCTACACTTGCAGAAACACTCCAACATTCTAATGCTGAACGCTGAAGTGTTCAGATACACTGACCTTACCCATACCTATTTGATGATCCATTAATCAGAAATCTGAAATTTATGATGAATGTAGCACTCAGCTGCACTTTAAAGTCATTCTCCCTGCCAACAAGTAGCCAATTCAGTGGTGTGAATGACAACCATATATATATGCAAACACAGGTAAACATACAGAGAGTCACATGCACACATACCTATATTAATCTAGTTTGAAGACATAAAAACAGCTATTTAAATATTTCATCCTGGTTTTTGAGCCTATATATGTATATACATATAGATAAAAAGAAAGATAGATATATGGATCCTCTACATTTTGTCGAACTTTGCTTTGGTCAACAAATGTTAGAGGTGGTTGAGACTGCTGAACATCTGATATCTTAAAGTGCAATTTTGTCAAAACAGGTGGGTGGGGATTGGGAGGGAGTTCAGTGTGTACGCATATATTTGCAAGTTAGGTAAGGGTATAAGTATTGTATGCCTGTTTACAAGTGTGTGTATTTTAGGGTTAGGTTGAGAGTTAGGGAAGAGGTTAGATTTCATATCTGTAGTGTGTGTTGCTGCATGTTTATGTATCTGAGTGTGCCTTTTGTAGCAACCGTGCTACAGGAAAGTTTGTTTAAGGTAAAGTGTGAGGTTAGGGTTGGGCAGGGTTAGGGTAAGCATGCACTACTGAGATGATGCAGGTGGGTGAAGCAGGGTATATATAACATCACCTGGTAGATAATCACAAGATTCTTAAAGTTGTATTTTCTCCACATCTACATTATCATTTTTCTTTGAAGTGCAGTTGCAGCTCTGATTTGATTTCACCATAGTGGTGCATTGCCTTGAGTTATAAAAGCAGGATATTGCGACAAACTTCAACAATATGACTAAAGTTCCATCACTATAGGTTCATAGGTTCATAGGTTCATACTAGGCTATCTGCCCTAGGGCATTTATAAGCCTAGCCAGAACGTGTTTGGCTTTCGCCACCCATTTTAAATTTATTTTGCTATGCCCTTTTTCGAGGTTAGTATACTGTGCCTCTGTCTAACAGTAACACAGAAGTGATACCCAGGGTAAACTTACGATCGCCCATCCACTCATCAAGATTCCTCTTGAAGAGAGTCAATGAGGGACTCTGCCTAACCTGGACTGGGATTTTATTCCAGAGTGAAGGGAGCCTCTGGGTTATGAATCTGTCCCTCCAGCATGTCCTATTTATTTCAGTGCTGAGGTTCAAGTCTCTCTAGCGCGTAGTTCGATGGGATTTGGATTTTCTGAGGTGCAGCATGTCCATTAATTCCAGGTTGGACATGGCTTTATACGTCAGGCACAGCTCGCCTCTGAACAGTCGGTATGCCACTGAGTAGAGCTGGAGTTTCTTTAACCGGGCAGCATATGGCATCTGTTTGAGCCCTTTGATCCTCTTGGTGAGGTACTTTTGGGGTCTTTCCAGTTGCTGCAGGTGTCTGGTAAGGTACATCCCAAAAGGGGCATTGTACTCAATTATGGGCCTGATGAGGGATGAGTAAAGAGGCACGATGACCTCCCCTGATCTAGATGTGAATCCCTTCATGATTAGGTGGGCTATATAAAATGTTTTTCTAACCACTTTGGCCACGTGGTTGTCAAATGAGAGACTGCTATCAACTTGGGTCCCCAGGTCCCTAATTACTTCTTCTGTACTTAATGGATTACCACCTATGTGGTAATTTGTGGGCACTTTGTTTTTGCCAAAGGGGATGACTATACAGTTTTTGGCATTTAGCTTGAGGCCATGGCTCTGGCACCAGTTGTCTGTTTCTGTGAGGCACTTTTGGAGGATGCTTGTGTCGGCTGTAGAGTCGATTATGGCGCCCAGTTTGCAGTCATCTGCGAACTTGGTCAGCCACAGTCCTTCCGTGTTGGTCTGTACCTCCGAGAAATATATACCGAACAAGAGAGGTCCCAGGACTGAGCCTTGTGGGACACCACTTGTAACTGGTTTGGAGTCTGACATGGCTCCAGCAATTCTAACAATGTCAGTTCTGTCCTTGAGCCAGGTTGCAATCCATCTAGTGACATAAGGGTTTATATTTAAGCTGGTGATCTTATCTATAATGCCCGAGTGGGGTATTGTATCGAAGGCTTTTGCAAGGTCCAGGTAGGCTGTGTGGACCACCTTCCCCTCATCAATGGCCCTGGTGACTGTTTCAAAGAAATCAACCAGGTTTAAGAGGCAGGATCTGCCCTTAACAAAGCCGAACTGGGTAGGATCCAGTGTCTGTAGGTCCCCAATATCTTTATTTATGAGGTCCATGATGATCCTTTCCATAGTTTTGCAGACCAAGCTAGTCAGGCTTATGGGGTGATAGTTTCCAGGATCCATTGAGGCACCACCTTTATGGAGAGGGACCACTGTTGCTGTACACCACTCTTTGGGCACATATCCTGTAGTAAGGCTGAGATTGAACAGTAGTTTTATGTTTGGGTTTAGCTCTTCTTGGAGTTCATGTAGGACGCAGACCGGGACACCGTCTTGTCCCATTGATGCTGTGTTTTCTGCTTTGGAGAGGGTGGCTCTTACCTGAGCATCTGAGATGTCAGGGGGGCAGCACTCTGCTGGGATAGATATTTGCCCTCTTGGTGGGGAGGGGGGAGAGAAGTTTGCGCTAAACCTGTCAGCTAGGATGTTGGCAATGTCTGTGGGTTCTGTGTATTTTTTGTCATTTTGGACTAATTTTGAGCATATCTGGGAATTACCACCCAGGTTCCTAACATAACTAAAGAAAGCCTTATGATTATCCTTAGTGTCCTGTACAATTTTTCTCTCGAAGCTGGCCTTAGACAATTTTATGAGTGCCCATAGTTTTTTGCTAATACTGATCAGTGATGCCTTCCCTTTTTGGGATTTTGCTCTATCATTTAGTAGCTTCCTCCTTCTATTGTATAGTTTGTTTATGGCTGGGGTCCACCAGACAAGACGTCTGCCTTTGGAGGATTGGGTCTTGGTTTTATTTGGGATCGCATGATCCATGCATTCCTGAAGGTGTTCATAGAATGCGTTTATAAAGGATTCTGCGGTCTGGGCTGTATTTTCCACAGACCCGAAGGCTTTGAAGGATTCCACCTCGGTTTTGAGGAGTGTAAAATTTGCTTTAGAGAAGTTTTTCACTGTGGTTTTCTGGGCAGGGGGTGGGGTTGGGATGTGAATATCCAGTGAGATTAGTTTATGGTCTGATCTTACCAGTGAGGGATACACTTCTGGTCTGGAGCATAGAGTCCCCATGTTGGTGATGATCAGGTCCAGTAAGTTTTCCCCTCTTGTGGGAGTGGTAAAAAGTTGTTCCATAGCATTTGAGTTTATAAATTCTAGGAACCTTTGGGCTAGGGTGTTGGAGCTAGAGTAATGCTCCCAGTCTATGTTTGGGTAGTTGAAGTCGCCCAATATAATGGTGTTTGGAGAGACCTTCATATTTTCCAGTGTTCTCAGAAAGGCTGAGTGGGGTTCCTGGGTTTGGGAGGGTGGTCTGTTGCAGGCTATAAACTGGAAGGCAGTTTTACCCACTGTTAGTTGCACATGGATAGTCTCTGATGCTTCGTGCTTTGCCACCAACCTGGAGGTGTGGGTATCTTTGATGAATATCGATACTCCCCCTCCTTTTGTGGTTCGGTCCAAGTTTTGGGGCCGAAAAGCATGGTATGAGGTATAACCTGGTAGTGCCAGGGTGCTCTCGGGAGCCCTGAACCAGGTTTCTGTTACTGCACAGATATCGATGTTCTCCATGCTAAGGAGAGTTTCGAGTGCATGCATCTTGAGGTTTAGACTTCTGGCGTTGAGTAGCATTACTCTTAGTTTCTTGTCCCTTGTGATACCTATGGAGGTGGGTTTGTCTTTTGAGCCTTGCCTAAAAAAGGCACTATGGGGGTAGCAAGAGCCTTTGCCAATATCCGAAAGCCCAGGGGTGACAGATGCAAGCCGTCCCTAGCGAAGCATCGTGGCTTGTCGAGCATATCATCCCAAGCTGACAGGCATTGGATCTGCTTTGAATGACACCAGTACCTAAGCCAATTGTTGAAATTGATCATCTTGTCTTCATATTGTGGCATCATTCTTGGTGAGGGTAAGATGCTACTCAAGGTCAGGGTCAGGGTCATACCGGCCTGGGCTACATGCTCAGAGAGCTCCTTTATGTCTCTTTTCATGTAGTCCAGGGAGCTACGTCTCAGGTCATTCACACCAGCATGGACAATGACTGAGTCATATTTGTACTTGCCTTGGAGTGACCTGAGTGCTTGTGTTATGTGGCGGATCCTAGCGGCCGACAGGCTGCTCACCATGACCCTCTCCTTGTTCAGCCTGGTGCATGGGACGTCAGTGTGCCTGACGATAGAGTCACCTATTACAAGTGTATCAGGTGTGTTGTTTAGTCTTAAGGTCTGTGACTGTTCGGCACACTGGCTTTGTGAGATATGTGTTGCATGTGTTTTGTTTTGGGGTAGCAGTTGCTTGGGTGTCTGCTTTGGAGGTCTCTGCTGCTTAGGCAGATCTTTATTTAGAGCCTCCGAGTATGTTTTTGTGTGATTATGTGTTTGGTTTGCTGTCGTGGTAGGTCTATGTGAGACTGGAATTGTAGTGAGTGTGGTTTCCTTCTCCTCCTGACTGGTTATGCCAGTACTGAGTTGAGAGAGCTTAGCCTCCAGTTTGGCTATATGGTTGCATCTCTCACATGTGTTGGAATTTGTTGGGAGGAGGAGAGGGTTGTCTGTATACATGAGGCAGTTGTAACATTACCTCAAGTTTCCCAGATTCACCAGCTGGACCGGAGAGGAGATTGACAACTGACCTTTGGACATGCTAGAATAATATTGGGAATTCCTTAATAATTGAAAACAAGGGCCAGTGGGGAGTGAGGGTGTAGTGCTTTTAATTTTAGTGCTGACTTGTATAATTGCTTTAGCGAGCAAGTGCCAGGTAACTTAAGTGCAATGTGTTACAGGTAACTTAAATGCAAAAACGACAAACAGTAACTTTCTTTCAAGTGAAACAAGGAAATAAGTTCAGTAAGCAATGCAGATATCACTAGTGATCCACAGAAGCGCTGAGAAGCCGCGTATTAGGTGGAATTAGCGTTCCAGGGAAATAACAAGCAAACAAACAACAAGCATATAAACAAAGCTAGATTCAGCAGGCCTGGATCTAGTCAATGCTACAGCAAACAAGGTGTACCAATTTCAGTAAGATACAGTTCAAATATTCAGGCACTATAAACCTTTAACCAGAAATTCCCAGCTCAGAAGGGCAGAGACCAGCCTCTTCTCCCACAAAAGTGCAGACCACAAACCTTCTTAATGTAAAATAACTGGCCTGAAGCCCAAGTGCTTAACCAGAACTAATACACTTTAAGAATAACAGACACTGGGCTCTCAATCAGCAGTTCCCAACTTAGAAGGATGAAAGCTACCTTTCCTGCCACCACAGTGCATACCACAAACCTTCCTAATGTAAAACAACTGGTCTGAAGCCCAAGTGCTTAATCCAAAAGACTTAAATGATAGCTACACTTTAATCAAGTTACTACCAAGCAGTAATAAATACAATTGAATACTTTAGAGAATGCCTGGATTAGTGCTCAAGTTATACAAACAAAGCTAGATCCAGCAGGCCCGAATCCAGTCTATGCCACACAAACAAGGCGCACCAACTTCAGTAAGAAGCAGTTCAGATATGCATGCACTATAAGCCTTTAACCAGAAATTCCCAGCTCAGAAGGACAGAGTCCAGCCTCTCCTCCCACAAGAGTGCAGACCACGAACCCTCTTAATGTAAAATAGCTGGCCTGAAAGCCCAAGTGCTTAAACCAGAATTAATACACTTTTAGAATAACAGACACTAAGTGGGACTAACTGAAGAGCAGAGTCAAAACTTCCAGTTCAGTTAATATTCCTGCAACACACAGTTAAAATCAATTTAAATACTGTGTTTTTTTGAAAAAAAAAGTGCAGATAAAGGTACTTAAATTCTCTTATACGTCCAGTTGAATACAGCAAGTTCTTAGCCGGCCAAAGCTGAGGTTTTTAAGCAGAAAATATTTCACACTGTACCACTTAAATAGGCAAGGACAGGAAATCAAAGAATGTGGCTACCCCCACACCTGTAAATACTAGCAAATAACAAAATTCAGCAAACACTGACTAACTTCCAGTTCAGTTAATATTCCTGCAACACACAGTTAAAATCAATTTAAATACTGTATTTTTTTGAAAAAAAAAGTTCAGATAAAGGTACTTAAATTCTCTTATACGTCCAGTTGAATACAGAAAGTTCTTAGCCGGCCAAAGCTGAGGTTTTTAAGCAGAAAATATTTCACACTGTACTGCTTAAATAGGCAAGGACAGGAAATCAAAGAATGTGGCTACCCCCACACCTGTAATTACTAGCAAATAACAAAATTCAGCAAACACTAACTAACTTCCAGTTCAGTTAATATTCCTGCAGCACACAGTTAAAATCAATTTAAATACTGTATTTTTTTAATTCTACTGCAGAGGACATCAAGAATGGATGTCCAAGGTCAACCTGCTAGATCACACTAATTCACAAGTCCTATACTACAATGTTAAGTTTGTTATGTAGAAGTCAGTGAACAAATACACAGAAAGAGTGCTTCAATGTAATTATTAGCTTGAATCATATAATTCTGAACATTCATGGCTTTATCTACACAACAAGTATATACAGCAATTTCCATTTCATATATTCCGTTTGATTCTGGACATTTTAGGTCATTGCTTTTGGATTTTTGCAATCCATTTGCAACTTTGGACATTTCTCTAACAGGTAGAAGAGTTCATACGTCATGTACCAAAGCATCATTTCCTAGGAATCACTGCTAAACATCAAGATCAAAGATGGTTTCGAACTGGACTACCCCCAAACATAAGCTAATACTACACGACTACCCCCAAACATAAGTTAATACTACACGACACTCTTTCTGCAAGTTACTTTTCTTGTTCTTTCACCTCCTAATTATGTCTTACCTTTCAGTTTATTTTCACATTGTTTAAAACTAGCCTGACTTGATTTTAAATTTCTTGTCAGGTCTTTACTTACAGTCTTTCCTGTTTCATAACGAAAAAAAGCATGTCAGAAATTTCAAATTTCAAATCAGGTATCAAACAGTGTGAAATAAGCATTTTGCATCTTGTTAGTCTGCAGCATTGTTTTATTTAAATTTAATATGTTTCTTTTTATTACATATTTTCTTTGGATTTCTCAGATAAGGTGAGATTTTTTTAAAAGTTTGTTGCACGGAATACTTCAGCATCCATATATGCTTTCTTTTCTTTTTCTTCTCTATCCCACATGGGTAAAGCATTAGTTTCTTGTATGTCTGGATTTCAAGTCTGCCTTTTGAGCTTTCAGTCTGTTAGAAGTTTTTTCCTTGCAACGATCCAGAACAGCCTGTACTATATCCCTCTCTTTCTACTAAATGCTACTTTTAAAAGTGATTCAGGTATTCATGGATATACTGCTCTCAGCCTTTTAACTTGCATAATATGTCTTATAAGTACACTTAAAAAAAAATAAATAAATAAATAATTAATATATATATATATATATATATATATATATATATATATATATATATATATATGGGTCCCCTTCGAATGTTCGACATTTCACAATGTCGACATTCATATGGCCGAGACCATATGATCATTATTTGAAATCCAGCATCTCCTTACAGTGCGGAATGGAAAGATTTCCACTTCTGCACTGTCGTGAGATCTCGGAGTCGGTATATTTAAGTTCTGTGGGGTGTGGGGGGGGCAGGGGCAGCATTAACGTAAGTTTGTTTTTGTTTTTTATGTTCTACTTGTATGGTCGACATTTCAATTGTGAAATGTCGACCGCATCAAGTAGACCCATATATACATGTGTGTGTGTGTGTGTGTGTGTGTGTGTGTGTGTGTGTGTGTGTGTGTGTGTGTGTGTGTGTGTGTGTGAGTGTGTGTGTGTGTGTGTGTGTGTGTGTGTGTGTGTGTGTGTGTGTGTGTGTGTGTGTGTGTGTGTGTGTGTGTGTGTGTGTGTGTGTGTGTGTGTGTGTGTGTGTGTGTGTGTGTGTGTGTGTGTGTGTGTGTGTGTGTGTGTGTATATATATATATATATATATATATATATATATATACATAAGAAATATATGTCAATTCAAAATAAAGAACATTTCAAGGTCCTGTGTTAATCATCTAAGTGAAATGAGTTTAAATAATAAAAGCATGATAGCAATAAACGAGGCTTAATATTTTTATTTGACAGAAAATAACTGTGAACACTTACATCCTCTCAGAGGGATAATTTGAGCTTAAACTAGTGAACATGTTTATGGTTCACGTATACTTTAAGTTTAAGGAAGATCTTAACATAACTATAAAAATCTAGAGTTTGAAGCCAGTCTAGGTGGAAATGTCAAAAATACATGCCAGTCATAATAGATACCAATGGGGACATCAACCATATTAATAAATAAATGATTGTCCAATCAGTTAAACCTCAGTGGTACATACTGACCAATGAGCATGAAGGAGAGGTGAGCTAGAGAGAGTAGATCAAATTCACCAGTGAATCAAAAAACTGTTAAAGGTTGGCAGCAAAATCTGAGTGTAAAAATAAAGTGGGAGGGTAGTTAAGTAAGGGTGGGTTGAAGAGAATTGTATGTTGAGTGGCTGCTGACGGAAGTTGAAGACAGAGAAAAGTTTCACACCAACAACATCAAGGGTTAACCTAGAGAGGTGTGAATACAGAGTCGAGAGTTAAGACAGAGTTATCTACACAGAGCATCACTGCCCAGAGGAAGAAGATGAGCTGTGGCTGTACAAAATGGGGCATCGACGAATGCGGGTTCAACTCTAGCAGTCCAACTGAGCCAAACTGTAAGATGCAACTGAACCAAAATTTGCAGTCTTGAAGGGTGTACATAACTGAACCAAGGTACAGAGGGAAACAATGGTCTGTGACTGGGATTCACTCATCCTTCATTACTGCATGCAAAATGGGAAGCTGGAAATGTAAGTGCTAAGTAGTGGGAAGAGATACTGAGAATGGGATCTGGGAGAGTGAGATTTGTATGATGGAAAGATCCGCCAGTGGAGTGTCACCAAACCCACTCAAATTCAACTGCAAAATACCTCTCCCATGGTTCCCCAGTGTTAGGGCAGCTGAGTGCACTCCAATCAGAAAATGAGGTACGGCTACAGGAACCACTTGGAAGCAGCCATTTATGCCCAGTAAAGTTAAATCTGTGGATGATTGCTCACTAACGGGAAAGGGAGGAAGTGTTGCTTAATTTAGGAAAAACACAGCTATATTTATTCAATCAGACTGTGTAGTTAAAGGGGAGACAGAACACAGCACTGCACCAGTGGGAGTGGAAGAAACGGGCACCACAAAAACAACAGAACTTCATCAGGGTAAGGGATGGAGTATAAATGGGTTGTGACTTGTTTACTCCAGGAGAGCAGTCCTGCACTATCTATGGTACGTGATATGGGGAAATGCTGCCTCTGGAATAGAAAGACCTCATTTACTGGCAAACTGGCTAGTCCAGAAATGCTACTTGAACGGATTGCCAGAGGTAAAACAGCCCTACTAATGTGAAGTGGGAAGCACGATCTGCCTGTAGTAGTTATACCAATGAATCCTAACCTGCTGATGCACGCCAGATTCCAATGACTCAGTCAGGGTTACTCAGGAGAAGATGCTATAGTTCCAACAGAGATCTAGAGGGATAAAGGGTAGTGGGGTACCTGGAAATTAAACATTTAGAACTGAGTGTTGAGGGCCCCGGTGATAAAGTAAGATACAGCCTCTGGGATGTGTTGAACAAAAAGCTTCTGTATTGTTTTGAGCTCAAGCTGGTCATACAAGTTCTGAAATGAAGACATAAATACTCACAATTACTGGCTGACAAATAAAGCTATGTGGTTTTCATCTGGTGCTATCACACTTTTATTATAGATTACCAAATGGCCAAATCATAGATTTCTTTCCAATAGAAAGGAATAGGTTGGCCGTTCTCTTACATATGCACTTTCCCTGAATTTAGTGCAGTCTTGGAATTAGAAAATTTAGTTGGGGGGGTGTGGGTGCCACAGCCCCCCATGTATTTATTTTTGTGTGGCATTGGTGTGTGGCCAACTGCTTTCTTTCCATTGGAAAGAAAGCAGTGATTTGGCCATTTGGTAATCTTGTATTTCAACATTTTGGTGTCGAACAAGTCAGAGTCAACATTTTCACTTGTCGACATTATAATACAGACCTGGAGGGGTATTTTGTTTAGATGCTTTTATACATGGAAGCACATCCAGATGGATAGCAGCATCATAAAATATAAATGAACTAATTAACAGACAGACCTTACATACAGCATACTACAAAATGGCAGTCAGACTCAAATGTGCTCATTATTTATACACTTGTGTGTGTGTGTGTGTGTGTGTGTGTGTGTGTATATATATATATATATATATATATATATATATATATTTGTGTGTGTGTGTGTGTGTGTGTGTGTGTGTATATATATATATACACATATATATTTATATATATATATATATACTAAATACAGCCCTTGGATAGCTTCTTAAAGATACATACACACAAATATAGATCTACATCCTCCCTCTTAAAAAGATTACCCTTGATAAAAACAACATTAGAGTTAGACATGCATTATCATAGACATTAGAAACAAAACACAATGTTCATGTCCAAGTCGCCGTGTATCTGTTACATGGTCTGTAGATATGACTGGATCTTGTAACTTAATCTGGACTGAATTTAGCAACAGGGACAGTCTTCGGTGAACAACTCATATCAGGAACTTCTGGATTCATTACAGGGATGGGAATATTCTCTGGAACTTCCTCTGGAATTGGAACACTGAACAGCTCACTCTGAGATAAAGTGTCTTTCTCACAGGCTATGTGCTGTGGTATAGGCTCAGACAGGTCTCAAATGTTTCCAATTCTGCCTATAAACCCTGCTCCTTGTGATTCCACAATGTACGATCTTGGCTCTGGGCAAATACTCTTCATGACTCCAATCCAATCATAACCTTTGAACATCTGCATCCTTACCACTTCTCCTTCTCATAATGGATTGAGCAGTTTGCTGGTCTTATAGTAGTAGGACTTCCAGGTTAATCTCTTCTTCGACAGATTGGTTTTCACTGACCTGTTGTTCTTGACACATGGAACCAACAATTGACTACTGATTGTTAATGTGGTTCTGGTTTGTCTCGACAGAAATCTCTGGGCAGGTGAACCAAGATGTTTATCATGAGAAATATTTCTGAGATTCAAGAGATTCAGGAAAACATCACTATTGTCTCATTTATATTCTTTAGTAACTGTTTTCACTTTGAACTGCACATTCTGCCAAATCATTTGACTGCGGGTAATCAGGGCTACTCGTGACATGAGTAAAGTCACATTCTTTGGCAAATCTTTTGAACTGTTAACTTGTAAACTTCGTGCCATTATCAGAAATAACTTTGTGCAGACTACCATGGACTGCAAAATGATGCTTCATCTTAGTAATGACAGTACTGGATGCTAGGTTGGGAAGTAGGTCAGTCTCGAACCAATTAGAATAAGAGTCTACTAACACCAAATAATGTTGACCATTCCACTCAAAGATGTCAGTGGCTACTATCAACCAAGGTAGTTCAGGAATCTGGTTTAGCTGAAGTGGTTTCTTCTGTTGATGTGGCTTAGTACTATTACACACGGAAGAAGACGAAAGTGCTCTATATCAATGTATTGTGGCATAGAAAGGCCAGAATAGTAGTCCTCTCGCTTTTCTTTTGGTAGAATCGGTTCCCAGGTAACCACAATGCCAAGACTGTAATGTACTCTTGTTGCAAGGACTTTGGAATAATTACTTTTGAACCTTTCATAATGATACGTTTGCCAGACAAAATCTCATCTCTGTATGGAAAATATGGTTGCACTTCTTGTGGTAAACTAGACTGCTTTGATGGCCATCCTTGATCAACAAAGTGGTTGAGCCTTTGTAAAACTGGATCTGTGGCTTTGTGACATCTCAGCTCATCAAGATGTGTGGAAGAAATATTTCTCACTTCCATGATTTCAAATTCAAGGTTCTCATTCTCATGCTGTTCTATGGTGTTTCTGGGTGATCTGGATAATGTATAAACAAGATAAAGAAGTTTGCCTTTCTTGTAGCGTTGCAATCTGGCTGGAGCTGAATGCATAGGCTTTCTCAAGATAGTGACTAGAGGTTGGTGGTCTGTTTCGATCTGGATAGGTCTGCCATAAACATAATCACATAAATTTGAACATCCAAACACATATCAGGAAGTTCTTTATCGATCTGAGCATACTGCATTTCAGTTTGGGTAAGAGTTCTCGATGCATAGGCAACAGGTTGGCCTTCTTGTAGAATGAGTGCACCGAGACTAAATTTCAATGCATCACATGAAAGAATAACTGGCTTGTAAACATCATTTCATCAAAATGCAAACTAAAAGTCATGTTAATAAATGCTAGGAGTCTAAACATGAAATTACACTCATTGCAACCATTCTTAACCCTGGAAAATGCTGAACTCTGCGCAGTCACAGAAACCTGATTCAAAGCTGCAGAGTGCACCCCAGTCTTTCCTGGTTACTCATCCTATCATACATTCAGACCCCCAACTGTGGGCAGTAAAGCCAAAGGAGGTGGAGTTTCAATATATATTAAAGACATACACACCCCCAGGCTGGTTAAACAGTATGACGCACAGGAGACACTCCAGGTGCAGTTAACTCATGCCAGAACACAAATGCTCAGAGATTCCTTGATTTTGTCAATGCAAATGCTTTGGAACAGCTAGTTGATACTTCCACAAGAGGTGATAATATCTTGGACTTGGTATTAACCAGCATGAGTAACCACTGCAACATCCCTATAGTATCATCCTCCCTGGTAAAATCCAACCACAAAGCAGTCACTTTCAAAGTGACCATCTCCCCCGACTCCCCTTTAGCTAGGATCAAACAAAAAAAAAATTCTCCAAAGCTGATTACAGCCTCCTGAGGAATGGTACAAACAGTTTTACAGCCCCCTCCCCCTCTCTAGGAACTGGCACCAGTATCCAAAACTTTACCAAAGCACTATATGAGTATTTATATAGATGCATGGAATCAGGACTACAGGACAGGACTACATCATTCACTGCAAAGAAGAGTAAACCTCTCTGGAAGACATCTGCAATAAATAAACTCTATAACAAAAGGAAAAAAATTGCTGTCCAGGACCAAGAAGGAGCAATTGCCCAGTTGGAAGCAATCTTTCCTTATCCTGAACAAGCAAATAAGAGCACTAGTTAAACCTCCAAAGCAAACTTCAAAACCAAATTGCCCACATCTACTAGAGACAATCATAAGGCCTTCTTCACATATGTCCGCAGTCTCAAACAAAGCACCCGGCTCTGGTCAGAACTGGTGGTCAAGGACACCACATATACAAATGCCGTAGATATAGCAAACTTGCTGGCTGACAGATTCAGCAAAAATGTCACCACTTGTCCCCTCATCAGTAAATCAGGACATTCCCTGTACCTGCCCCTTTCCCCTTATATTTAGAGAACAGGTCATCACTGCTTTCTCAAAGCAAAAAAAAAATACCACCTCCATGGGACCTGATAACATCCCAGGCTGCATCCTACATGAATTCAGGCAGGAACTTGCAATACCATTAGGCACCTTATTCAACCAAAGCCTTTGTACTGGCTTTGTCCAAGCTCAGTGAAGGACAGCCACTGTCATCCCTTTGCACAAAGGTGGAGCATCCACCGATCCGGGAAATTATAGACCCATCAGCCTAACTAGCCAGGTCTGCAAGGCCATGAAACGGATTACCATGGACCTCATTAACAAGGACATTGGCAACCTCCATACACTTGATCCCACACAGTTTGGCTTCATCAAGGGGGCATTCATGTTTGTTTACATTTGGTTGACTTCTTTGAGACAGTGACCAAAGCCATGGATGAGGGCAAGATGGTGCACACTGCCTACCTTGATCTGGCTAAAGCCTTCGACACTATTCCCCACTCGGGCATAGTAGATAAACTCTCTCAATTAGGCATAAATCTGTATGTTACTAGATGGAAAGCTAACTGGCTCACTGACAGAACCCATCTAGTCAAAATAGGGGAAGCCACCTCAGGCAGTAGACCCGTAATGAGTGGCATACCCAAGGTATGGTCTTGAGTCCTCTGGTATTTGGGATATACTTTTCTGATGTGTAGGCCAAAACCAGTGGGCTATGGCTGACCATGTTTGCAGATGAGTGCAAGCTGGGCACTGTGATCAAGTCCCCTAGTGATATGGACATTATCCAAGAGGGTCTCACCCAAACAAATGACTGGTGCCAGAAACATGGCCTCAAGCTGAATACCAAAAAATACATCATTATTCCTTTGGGGAGAGTGATGTCCCCACATATTATCACATTTATAACAATGACCTAAGCACACAATCAGTTGTGAGGGATTTGGGCACCCAGATTGATAGCAACTTGACTGTTGACCACCATGTTGCTTCCGTTGTATGGAAAGCTTTGTACATTTCCCACTTCATAAGTAAGGGTATCTCCTTCAGGGACAAGGAGGTAATGCCCACTAAGAAGTAATAATCAATACTTTCTTGAAGTTCATAAGCCAAACAAAACCTTTGGGAAAATACTCTATTGTCAATCAGTTGCAAAAAATTGGAACACACTCCCTTTAGCCCTTAGACTACTCAAAGACAAAAATACCTTCAAGAAACATCTTAAATCTTTCAAACTGGATATGTTCATGCTCTAAACTAATACCCAAGAAACATTCAGGGATAACCTAACTTAACTGTATCACTTCTAGCTCTCTCTCTTACTACTACCTACACATTTTTTCCATTACATTCCATACTAGTTCATGTTACACTCAATTCCCATAATCCCTTATTACTATTCTTTAATTTATTTATTAACTTCCAAAGTTTACACAACTTTATCAGTATACTTACTTCATGCCTAGTACCTTAGTCTTACCATATTTCTGCTTAGTTTCTTGCCATACTACGTGAAAATTTCCATATATGTATTGTATTGTATTTCCATCCATTCTGTATATTCCTTTACTGCATGTTATGTAATTACTTCAGAAGTATGTATACTTAAAATGTGATCTGTCTTTACCTTTGTTCTTACTATTTGTTTACTTAAAAAGTTTTTTTTTTTGGGAGCTTTTCTCCTCGGGTCTCTGCTGAAAAAGGGCTTCTAAGAACGCAGACAGACTAACCCGGTTAACAAATGTAAAAATAAATAAATAAATAACATTCCAGGATTCTTCCCTTATAAGACCCATTATTGAGTACAATGGTCCATTCAGCATGTACCTCCCAAAGCACATACAGCAGCTGGAGAGAGCATAGAGGTTCCTCACCAGGAGAATCCAGGCCCTCAAAAGTGTATCATACACAGATAGGTTAAAAGCCCTATCCCTCTACTCAGTTTCATACAGACTCCTCAGAGATGAAGTCTGTCTGGCATACAAGGTGATCTCAGACCCCGCCTTAATGGGACTGCTGCATATACACAAGTCAAGCTCCACTCGAGTAACCTGCACGCACGGCCTCAACCTGGTCTGTGACAACAATAGGACTTGCTGGCAGGACAGATTTGTGTCTCAGAGACTCGCCCATCTGTGGAATAGACCCCCTCTCCACATCAAGCAGAGTACCTCTTTACCCCTTTTTAAGCACAACCTGGATAACTTGATGGGAAACAGAAAATACATCCCTGGGATTCCACCTGTGTCCCTGCTGGACACGGATATCAGGTGCTGACTTGGCTAAACATTGACTAAACTCTTGGCTAGGCTAATAAGGGCCTCAGGGCCAATAGCCTAGCAACTTGCTATGAGCCTGTGATAGTATCTGAGAGTTGGTGGACTAGCAATTCTCTGTTTCAGCACATCAAATGCTCTTTGGTGTTGCTCTAACAAAGACCAGAATACATCTTTATGTGTCAGCTCTCTAAGCAGTGCTGGAAGTTGGCTCAAGTCTGGAATGGACCATAGTTAACCATGCCAAGAAAATGTTGCAGGGCTTGAACATTGTCTGGAGCTGGCATCTCAAGAATGGCTGTTTGCTTTGAGGGGGTCTGGTCATAGGCCTGAACTAGTAAATAAATGCCCAACATAAGTAACTTCTTGTAGCCTGAATTTGCATTTCTCTGGAATGACTTTAAGATTCACTTGACTTGCTCTTTCCAGAACTTTTCTGAGGTTTCTGTCATGCTCAGCTTCATCATGACCTCCTACTAATATGTCGCCTACTATAACAGAACAAGGATATGCAGAAAAAAGTTGCTCCATTGCATGTTGAAATACTTCACTTTCAGAATTTATCCCAAATGCTATTCTCAAAAATCTGTACCTTCCAAACAGACTAGTGAAAGTAGGTAGCAATGAGGGTTTCTTGTCAAGCTGAATTTGCCAAAATGAACTCTTTGCATCTAAGACAGAAAAAAAAACAGTGTCATTTGGCATAACAGCTGCAACTTCTTCGACTGTGCGCATTGGATGACGAGGTCTTTTTAGTGTCTTGTTCAAATCTTGTGGGTCACTACATATTCTGATATCATCTGAGCTTTTCTTATGAGCTACTACCATGGAAGATGCCCACTCAGTTGGTTTTGTAACTGGACAAATCACACCTTATTGCACCATTTTATCTAGCTCAGCTTTGACTCTGTCCTGCATGGCTTTTGGAACTTTTCAAGCTGGCTTGATAACTGGACTGACATCTGGATCTAACTTCATGGGAGTACATAACTGGAAGCTTCCCTAGTTTGTCTTCTAAAAGATCAGCATAGGTATAAAAAATGTACTGGGCGAAACTAGACTAGTGGTCTTTCAAGGTAACTTGGTGGACATCCTTATTAAATGAAAGCAGCCCCATTTTCAAACTGTCTCTGAGCCCAAATAATGACTGGATGTCCCTATTGACCACATAAAATAACAAGTCGTAGCTTCTTCCAGTAGACTAATATGAAAGCACTACTGAGCTTTCAGTCTGAATTTCTTCACCTCCATAAGCAACAAGCTTCACACACCTTGCCATAAGCAACAAGCTTTGTACACCTTGCCAAAACAAGCCTTTCACCATGACACACTCTAGCAAATGTTTCTGCTGACAAAACGTTGCACTTGGAACCTGTGTCAACTTTGAGCTCTATGGGTTTTCCATGTATCCGAACAGTACAAAATACCAAATTTTTTACCTTTAACTCTGCTGCATCAGCTGTTTCATAAAGCACTGACACACCATCAACATAATGAGTAGGGTCGCAGCTCTCTAACTGATCACCTATTTTTTTTTAAATGTTCCCTTTTACTAAATGAATGTGGTCCTTTTGATTTACAAAATGTCTTGAAATTATTCTGTTTATTGCATTTGTGGCATTGTTGACCAAAAGCAAAACATTTTTCATTTTTAGGTTCATGACTTCTACCACAGTTATGACAGCTGGCTATGAAACTAGGTTGGGGACCATGCTTTGAGTTTGCTGACTCACTCTTATGCTTCACTGAGACTGTGTGAACTTTATAATGTGCTGGAAAGCTTTGGGATTTACCAGTGGATGCTGCAGAGGCTACACTTGCTGCCATGTGATTGGGCCTGTTTCTTTTCACCACATGCTGCACACTATCAACATGAGCTTTATCACTGTGCCTTCTAGAGCTATTTTCATTTGTAAGCATATTTGTGAGTTTTTCTGTGAACTCGTATATCTGACAAATCTTAGTGACCTTAATCAAATTTGAATCACTTTCACAAAGCAAAATCTTTCTCACAGCATCATCTTTAATACCACACACAAGTCTGTCCTTTCCTTCATCAACTCATCCTTTAAATCACCAAATCTGCAAATATTAGCCTTGTTTTTCAAGTCAGTTATATATGCTGCAAAAGATTCACCAGGCTTTTGAACCCTTGTGTAAAATAAAAGCCTTTCCATTGTAACATTTGTCTGGGAGTTACACATTTCACTAAATTTACATTTTAAGCACTCAAGGTCCTCCCTTGACTCAGCCGGTGCAACAAGATGCCCCCCCCCCTCCCCCGTATAGATATCAGGTGTATACACAAATGAACACTCCATTTTAATGGCTTCTGACCCAGCTAGATTAAGCAGAATAAATGTCTTTGTATGGCCATCTTTATTAGAAAATGCAGCCTGTATGAAAATGTTGAACTCTTGCTCAAACACTCTCCAGTTCTCTACAATATCATGATCAAACACAAGTGCACTGGGTTTTTGAAATGTGTCTGCAATGCCCACAAAGTATGTCTTTGTACATATACTGAAAATATGTAATTGTGATTGTAATTATGTACAAACAAATTGTTCTGTGAGCTTGTAATAACATTCAAATGCACAATAAACTCTTTGAAATACTTTACTTTGTGAAACATGCTCTGTAATAGCTGTATTTTGCAAAATAACTTTACTGTAGTACTGCACAAACATGCAAACACTTTATACACTTTTGATAACTCAGATCTCTTTAATTATTATGTAAAATACATGTTTAGCGAAAATGCAATCATTTCCTCTTATTTTATTAATTTTATGCAATTCGGACTTTATTTCAAACATTTTCCATAGTAATCTGAATATTTTTTTATCAATGTCAGACATAGTTTATACAAATATCGTTTAGAGCACTCTGCATGCCTCGTTTCATATTTTGTGAATAAGAAATAGTCTTGAGCAAGTTTTAATATCTGAAATTAATTTTTGACCTGTTTTGTGAATTATGCGTGCAGTAGGAAAGATTCACTCCTTTACATTACTCCAGTGCCAACCGGGTACCCCTCGTACTCAAGTGGAAGAAACTGAACTCTTTCTGGAAACAAATTGTTTTGACCATTCTTCTTCTAACCTCATAGCCCTTTAGACATGCTGCTTCTGACACCATGTCACTCATCCCTCTCCAACATAGATGACAAGCAGGCAGGGTAGATGCTTTAATACATAGAAACACATCAGGATGGATAGCAGCATCATAAAATATAAATGAACCTGGTTAACAGGCAGACCTTACATACATACATGCTTACATCTCAACAGCTTGCTACAAAATGGTAGTCAGACTCGCACATGCCCCATATTTATACACTTGTGCAAGCCCTTGGATAGCATATACATACACACACATTATCAACAGTAACCTTAATCTCTCCACAGGCTATGTATCTGAAACTTCAAGAGAAGCACAGCTGTTCCGTTCTACAAGGCAGCCTTACAAAAGATCCCAGTAGTAACTTTAGGTCTATAAGACACACTAACATTTTCTGTACAGCTATGGAATACATTAACTCTGAACTAATTAACAATGACATAGATGTAAAAGCAAAAAATGTAATCCACACCCAGGGAGTAAACGTACCGTACACCACAAATAAAGCAATAAGGTAATAGAACATCAAATCCTGGTGTCAGACCGAACAAGGCTGGAACCAAATAGAATAACGTAGTCTTCAGAATAACAAATGTCCACCAAATAAACGATCCAAATAAATCGCAATAAGATCTTTAATTCACCATATCAGACATTGGTAAGCGCTTTCATCCAAAAAGGGCTTCCTCAGACCATATAAACTTCATAGTACAAGAAAACATTTTATAAGAGAAAAGGCGCCAAACCATCATAATTAATCAATTAACACTCATTAAAAACATTTAATTACACTGCTAGAAATCTTATACATATAAAGTCATATACTCACAATGCACATATACAAATATAACTGCATTTAAAATATGTATAAATAGAGTATATGCATAGGTGTGCATATAGATATCTCATAAAAAATATATAAACACATGTAAAAACAATATATATATATATATATATATATATATAAACAATATCAATCAAAGAAGATAGCTGGTGGTTCATGAAAAATGTCTCTGATCCATAACCAGACATATGTGTCAGTTTATATACCTATACTGTCCAAACAAGAAATCATTTGAGCCTTCTATTCTTTAAAAACGGCCTCAATGACACTTTGTCATTCAGACCAGGATGTCTATCACTCCTTAACCTGATAATCCACTTGGCCTCCTGCGTCTCTGTCCTGTTTCTAATATCTCCACCTCTAAAATTAACAGGGATTTTCTCTATCACTTTAAACAAAAAAGTATGAGTTTGATCTGTGCTAATGTAATGCTTGGATAGGGCGTTTACAAGAGATACAATTCTGATTTGGTACAAATGTTCCCTTATTCTATCCTTGAGTTTCCTATCGGTCTTCCCAACATAGAATGTGTCACATGAGACACAGGATGCCAAATAGACCACGTGCTCAGACTGGCAATCTGCATGGACCCTAAATTCAAACCTCTTACCACTTGAGGGATCAGTACAGAGTTGTTAGTGTGTTTTTATCTGACTTAATCTAGTTAATTGTTTTCAACAAAGTCATGGAAGCTTCAGGTGAAGGCCAGACTGTCCATACTGTTTACCTCATCCCTACTAATGTCTTTGACATCACTCTCCATGCTGGCGTCTTAAGCAAACTGTCTAGTGTCAGTGTTGACATTTGTGTTGTCTACTGAGCAACTAACTAGATTATGGACTGAACTGATGCAGTCCAAGTCAAGGATATCTCCTACAGCCCTTGAAATGATAGTAATGGCATCTCACAGATTTTACTCTTTGATCTTCTGTTTGACATTCACTTCTTAGAGATAATGTTGAATATCCAAGGTCTATGGATAATAATGTTTCCGAAATTCTCCAGCAAGGCCTAGTTCAGACCTACACCTGGTATGGTAATCACGGTCTCAACTTAAATGCTAAGAAGTGTAACATAGTTATATTTGATATAATGCCTATCCCTCCCCCTTACTTCCCTAGTCTTCTTAAAATAGACTCCAGTATTAGAGATTTGAATAACCACACTGACGAGTTCGCTTTTGACCACTCTGCATCACTGGTTAGACGGTCATTCTGCCTACACAGATTATCTATTGTGGCATATCATCTAGTTTACAAATGTCCCTGCCAGTCTTTATTCCTCTCTCATCAGATCCATTATTGAATACATTGCTCACTTTGGAGTGTACCTCTCAAAGCACTTTGTGCAACCTGAAAGGGCTCAAAGATTCCTAGCTTGAAAACTCTCTGGTTTAAGGCACTTAAGCTACCCTGACAGGCTACAGTTTCTATCCCCCTACTCAGACTCTCTTTCAGACTTCTGATGGTGATCTTTCCTTCTAGTTTTGTGCTATGACAGACCCCTTACATTTTGACCTATATCACCTTTACAAATCAAAACAGATAAATAGATACCTGCTACAAAGATGCACTGCAAGAGAAACAATTGCTCATGTCACAGTTTTTTTTTACTTAAAATGTTACCTCCTTTTAAAACGAGACCATTCTGCATGCCATGCAGAGCAATTCCATGAAAAATGTCAATAATTAGACTGATAACTGTAAATCTATGCCTAGTAGTAAAACTAATAATCTCCTATCCAGAGGGAACTAGTCTTATCTTTATCACAAGGGTGATGTGGCTAAGCTTTATGATGGCTCTCCAGTGCTAAGTTAAGTAGGAAAACTATAAATCTTAAATTAGGGGTTTGTATAATGGATAATATGTTTGTTTTACAGACACAGGGTACAGGGCTTGAATCTTACCATTGAGAAGCTTGCCTAGGCTTAAAAAGGCCCCCTGGTGTCATTAGCCTAGTAATCACCTATGAACCTGCATGAGGAATGTTTGGGGGGGGGGTGGATTTGGTATAATAGTTAAGGTCTTCACCTCACAGGCACAAGATACATGGTTTGGATCTGACCATGGGTTAGAGGCTAGTCTTAAAATGGCCCTCCAGGGCAGTTAGCCTAGTACTCTCCTATGAACCTATGCACCTTTCTGGTCTGTCACAGAAAAGAAAATGCAGAAGAAAGGCAGTTGATCACTGAACAGCATGCTAGAAGCAGACATTGAGAATAAAACTAATTTTGGGGAAAACTTTGATTAAAATCCCAAATGTCTGCTCATAATCAAGAAAAAGAAATTTACCACAGGGCATTTTCTCTACTTCCGTGTTTTAGTTAAAGCGGTTCTTTTAGTGTAAGAGTGATAGTTGCATTTCTTCACATAATGAGAGAACTGGAGTCATCAAAGAAGAGAATGCTATAATATAAGAAAATTCATCAATGACTCGCAGAAGGGGAAAGACAAATAAATGAGCACTCTACAGTATGTAATATAAAACATGAATGCAATAGTATTTTAGAAACTGAGGAAGGGAAGAAAAATGTATTTACTGGTAATGCAGCCCCTGTTTTTCCTTGAAATTTAAGGGCAGATAAGCTTCCTGACTCTTTTTGGTGAAAGTGTTTAGTATTGGTGAATCTTGGAGAATGAACGATGTAACTAGAACGTCACATGTTTGGGGTATAGGAGCACTTGGTGGCAGCAAAACTGTTAGTAAGGTAGTAGTTGAAACAACTGATGTACAAAAAGTACAGTAAACAGAGTTAAAGAAATTGATGAGACATGAAAAGTTATGTACTAGCTACTCAGTACGATGACAGTCATATCAACAAGGAAAGCAGTGCTTCAGGAAGAGCCCCTGTCTAATGAGCTCCACCTGCCATTCAGTACAATGCTGGTACCCACAGGCTGTGCTCCATCACTGTATTAATTTCTCTCATGCTATTGTTATCTCCTGACTGTAAGGGTGGTTCTATACCTGATTCTTGTGGATTTATACTTGTGTTTCATCTAAGCTCAGGTGACCATGAATGCAGTTCAACTTCCTGCTGCAAACCTACCAAACCTGTTTCATACCTGAAAATCATTACCTGTCATACAAGAGAAATTTGCAGAATATTCAGTCCCTCTGTTTATTCCATTGATCTTCTGGAGCCCTCAGGGCATAAACACAGGCATTATGAACTATGAAACTATAAAACTTGTGCTGACAGAATGGAATCCATAGAAGTAAACAAAAAACATCTAACATTTTATTTTTAATTTGGGTAACCTTTCTGTATGTTTGTAGCCAATTCAACTCCAGGTTAAGCTATTTACAGTCTATAAACCTGTAAGGAAATGAAATAACATTAAGGGAGATCTTATTGGTAGGAAAGGTAATTTTGTCACATGCAAGTTGTGAATACCAATTCTGTACGCACAGAAAAAGCAAGCACTTTTTTTCATTTTCTTCAAGCCACCAAGAATTAAAATGAAAATAGCTGCAAGTTGGTCAGTGTTGGAGACAGCGGTGTTATTTAGAAGTATGACCTCATTAATGAGATAAAGGCCATAGCTGAATAAGGTAGCTTACCTGGGGTTTAACAAACAATGTTACAGTGAAATTTTCCAGGAGGGCTGTGCAGGATACCATGTTTACATTGACATGGTTTGTAGATTAACAAATGGTCTTTATTTCACAATGATGGATAAATCTGCTTAGAAAAGGAGCCATATGGATATAGTGACAACAACAAGAGCAGACAGTTATTTTAAAAAGTTGCAATATTAGGAAAATACAACAAAAAGCAAGAACAATAACCTTCCTAAACCCTCATTTTAACATGTGTGTCAAACACTTAAATAAACAAATTAAAAACCATTGGTGAGATTACATGCTAAAAACATAAAACAAGTGATAGGAAGCTGATAAAGAGTAAATAAAACTACTTACTTCTAGTAGACAACAACACAGAAGACATCTTATGAGGCTTATGTGGAATTTTTCTGCACGTCTTTTGAACGGGTTCTAGTATGAAATGTCATCATTCCAAAAGAACAAAAATATGCCCAAACCCAAAATGGTGAAAAGTCCTTTCCTCTTGTTTTTTGCAGGAGGGCAAGCCCCCCCCCCCCCCCCAGTATGTGAGGCAGGTCCCCGGCCCTCCAAAACTTACATATATCAATTTCACTGTTGCACCAACTCAAAGAAGAGAGAAATCTCCCTAAATGTGAATAATTGCTCATGCAGACTTAGAAATGGCAGCAGCAATGATTTCCTATGAGAAAAAGCATTTAGTGTTATGCTATTCATCTTTCCTTCTGCATGCTACTGATGGTCAAACAATTCAAGCATGTGTAGGGACACCCTATTGAACGATATTACAGTAATTAAGTTCATTACCAATGAAATAAATCCATTAATAGTAACAAAAACTATCAAAGAATATGAAAAAAAAAATGTTTTTATCACTGAATGTAGCTCAAGGAGTAGGAACACGTGACAGATGTACCCCCTGATGAACATTTGGGTACCTCTGGTGTGTTCACTAGTGCATCTGGAGCACACTGCAACATTTCATAAAAAATATATTTATCTCTTTGTACATTACCTTTACAAGCAACATTACTGATAACAGTGAGGGTTCTGCATAAACAAGCCTAAGGCAGCATCAGGCATGTACTTGTTTGCATGTTTAACTTTATAGGTAGACTGATTCACAGGGTCATTTTCATATACAGACTTGGTTATACAAATGGCACAGAAACACACAACTAAAGTAAACACAGTTACAAATGTCACAGCAATAAAATGGAAAATACAGCAAACTGCTAGGGAGTGGGTACAGTATTTCTCTGTGGATAAACTACACTACAGTACAAGACAATCCTTTCATGTTAATACTTACCTTTAGATATTTTGATTAGAAAATGCCAGATTTTCAATTTGAAAGAACCCAGAAATTCTACCATCATTAATTTCAGTGAGTATTCCATTTGTTATATTCAAGAAGAAAATCTACTTTCAGAAATATATGCAAATGCATTCCTATCACATGAATTAATCTGCTCCTTTACTATTTATTACTCTTTCCAAAAGTGGTGACATGCCTGGGTTTGGTCCCTTCATCCTTCTTCTTTGTAGTGTGATACCCTAAATTAATCATTTATTAACATTGTGTTCACTTAACATTACTGCTGTAAGGCATTGAGCATAGCAAACCAACCTGGTTAGCAAATGAATACAAATAAAAAGTGGTTTACAAGAAAAATCCAACAAAACCACTGTGCAAATAAAAACAAGTCAAAACAAAAATCAGAGTGACATGAAGGTGTATGAGAGTTCAAACATAGGTTAATGAAAACATTACTCAGAAGAGCATACAGTGACCCAGTGGACATAGAGACAAGGCCATAGCAGAAAGGATTGTAAGTAGTTTAAATCCTGGCAAGTTTAGAGGAGGGTTTCTTAAAACTGGCAGAATATGCCTTCCCTTTCACTCTCCTTAATTTGAAAAATGGAGGCAGCAAGTCTGAAAGGATGAATTACATAAATAAGTGTTAAGCATACTTTTATAAGGGGAGCTTTGGTGCGCACGTGTGATAAGTTGTGGCTGTTGCCTGAATTACTAAAGTGAGGATATGAGATCACAAAGAAACGGTGGCAACATAAGGTGATAAAGGAACACAGTGGTAGATTCAAGCAATATGGGTGGGATATTTGAAAATTAAGGCAGGGCACATTCAGGGTACTTTTTAAGGTAAATATGGTTAGTGATGCCTGTAATGAAAATATTGAACTATCATTTGGTGGTTGGTGCAGAGTAAAAGTTAAATGAAACATCAGATTGCTACTACCTGTCAAATTAACAAAATAAACGTTAATAATATTATCATGTTGTTACTGAAGATGGAATGATGATTCTTGATCAAAATGAAAACAGGTTTTTCAGCAAAACAGCAAATGAAATATTTATGTTTTTCTTTAAAGAAATTTTTTTTTTATTTATTTATTTAACATTTGTTGACTGGGAAAGTCCGACTAGGCTCCACAGAGCCTGTTTTCAGCAAAGGCCCGGGGAGAAATGCTCCAGATGCATGTCTTTGGAATGTGGGAGGAAATTGGAGTACCTGGAGGAAAGCCACACAAACACACCGAGAACATGCAAACTCTGCACAGAAGGCACCCCAGCCAAGAATCGAACCGGAGAGCCTCTTGCTGTGAGGCGACAATGTTAACCGCTGCACCACTGTGCTGCCCAATTGCCTAATAAGTCCACAAACATCGCATATTTGTTATCATGGGAGCAGGGGATAGAACATAGAAAAAAATATTTCTTAAAGTAATCTTCAGTTTTACCCATTTATTCAATTTATTGATTTTTCTTATATGCTTTTTGTTGACTGGGTCCACTCTTGAATTGCACTAAACCTGCTGGACTAGATGGCTGCCATTAGAAACTTAATATAGAAACTTAATTTATTCTTTTATTAATAAGTACCATTGGATCATTTACACCCAACCAAGTTACCAGCAACTCAAGCAGAAGGGATATCAGTTTAATGTCTCATCCAAAAGACAGCACACTCAGGAGCGCGACACTTCCCTTATGCTGCATTGCAATATCAGTACTGGGAAATTAATCCAAGTACTTATTGTATGAAATGGTATCACAGAACAGCAATCAAACAATTGTAAAAGCAGTCCACATCCTAAGTTCCATCTCAAGTCCCAAAGTTCTGGAAAGTTTAAACCAAAAAATATGTTCTAGTTTACTGATTTATTTTGCCATGAAGAGTAAAGTATCTCGAGTCCCTCTCTCTTACTTGTTTTAGTGCAACATGATGGACTGATTACTGTTCTATCTGCTAAAAGAACTGCTCTTAGCTCAAAGTCGTCAATGTATAGCATTCCTCCAGAGGAAGCCACATTCCATGTCCTATATGAAAGCCTAGCCAGGTTCCCCAGTTCACAAGTGAAGCATCTGTGATTAAAATCTGTGAGAGATTCAATTGCAGAAAATAAAGATTCACTATAAAGCTAGTGGTGCTTATCCACCACCCAATGAGCCTGTAGAAAGGGTTTGACACCAAAGGCAGGTCCATGAATTTATAGTGGATCTGAAGCCACTGGCATCTAATATTCCATGCAACACCTTTATACAAAGGTGTGTAGGCAATACCATGACAGCCATCTAGCTGAAAAGGTACATCTCATTTCAAGACTGGACCTTGCATTGCTTCCTCACTGTAATGGCCAAGGCTGTGACTTCATAGGCTTTCTCTAAGGACACAAAAGCCTGACACTGAAAATTGTACAACTGCATGCTAGTAAAAGATATTTTCTGAGCTTGCATCAGACAACACTTCATCTAATTTATGATGAATGACTGTAAACATAGAAGCACAAATAGGAGAAAAGTTTCCAGAAAGCCAGTGAAATGGCTTTCCAGATGTCAATCATTATATAAGAGAATACAAGGACATATTTTTCCTTGCAAGGCTTTATGCACCATCATTGAAAAAAAATGTGATAAAGACTGTGTGTAATAAGGAAAATCCAACATTAGTTTGTACTGGAAGTTATGCCCATCCAGAAAAAACAGGCAAAGCTGTTGTGTGATTCCCAAATACTGATGTGTCAGACACTATCCATCATAGAAAATGACTCAATCTAGGTGCCTTGTGGGAGTGAGTGCATAAGCCCCTGCATGGTGACCAGCTATAACTGGTTAAAACTAGATATGACATATGTACCGTTTGAAGTAACTAAGATTTGAATGGAATAGCGTGATCCATCCTCTTCTGGAAAAGGAAAGTATGTGAGTAAAGTTCCTGCTCCTTCTACAAAACTGGACAGCCTCTGTGAAAACTTTGTATAGAAGTACAGTGCATGCAACTGCAGAAAGCCACAAGACAAGTAAACCAAATGGAAAAAAATGTAAGCTTGTCAAAAAACACATGTGAATATATTCCAGTGGTGATATCAGCAACGATTGTGGCCCTAACATCAGTTAAATGTGTTCTCTGTGGTGTGCTATCTATTGGACTTTTGAACAAGATTGTAACAACTACAGGCAGTAAAGGAAATCTGGAGAAGGTCTTGCATGGTCATTGACAGAAAGCCAGAGAGCTTGTTTCCCAGGGGACAGTCAGCTCATGTCTGCATAATTATGCCTGCTGTGTATCTCTATGTACTGAAAAGTTTACAATTTATGGGGTAAATAGCTTCAGTCATCTTTTACCTACAGTCCAGATGATTTGCAATCACCTTTTTCAGAAGATGTCTTTTAGATAAATGGGGGGGGGGGTTAAAACACCTGAAGAGAATAAACACAGACTAAAAATGGTACTACAAGCACCTGGAACTCATGGAAAGAAACTGAATCCAAACAAATGCCAGTACAATGTGAAATCCTTTTTTGTGGATAAAGAAACTTACCAAAGATACATTCAAATGACTCAGACCGACGTAGCCATTATTAAAATATGTCAATACCAGCAAGCAAAGTGGGTTTGCAAAGGTTTCTAGGCATGTGAACTTTGTGGACAGATTTGTACCAAATCTAACACCACACATTGACCAGTAAAGAAATCTGTGAAGACAACTGCATGGAAATGGAGTAGTTAGCACACACCATGAGGAGTCTGAAAAGCTGAAAATCTTACAATGCATCAGTCTTGAGATACTATTATGTTAGACAAACTAAAATCTTGGAAGAAGGTTAGAAGTGAAGAATGAGAGAGATATGGTATAGAAATATATATAGTAATGTGTGCTTCTAAATCATTTGACATATTATGTATATAATAATGCTCGTATAGAGAAAGAATGATTTGATTTCATATACAGCTGTCAGAAAATTCATATGTGCTCATGTATGGCATAAAAGTAAAAGGTAAAACAGGTCTATTGCTTTTAGGGCTGTTTCGCTGAAAGGACTGGGAAGCACAAATCGTATAACTTAGAGGCTACAGTATTTCACAAAATTCAGAAATATGACGAGTAACTAATGCTAATGCTTTGGCATGATCATTCGATCAACAGAATCTACTGAATGCTGTGAACAAGCTGAAGTCATTCATTTCAATCTTGTCACATAGCTCTCAACCTCTTGGTACAAGTAAATTGGACAAAGCCCAACATAGTGGGGTGAACAATGACCCAGAAATAGGAATATATTTTACATATTTGCTCTTTTAAACTTAGAAATGTGCTAGAATAACAAGGTTTGTATTAAGATACATTTTCTTTTTTTTCTGAGTTGTTTTTGCTGAAAATTTTAAAAACAAAACATTACTATATGATAATAGAAACATTATAAAACAAATATACATATCTAAAAGAACAATAAAAAATGACTAAATAACAGTTTACAATGGTGTCTACTATAAAACAAAGCTTTTTAAACAGAAAAGGAAATGTGATGAGTAATTGTTAATTATTAAAGTCTATTTGTTCAGCAATTCTTTGAATTTCAACCATCTATTGTATGAAGATATGATTCTAGATGTTCTGTCTTGATCAGATGACAGACTTCAATTGCCAAGTGTACAAATTCCTTCATAGTAGGAGTCATCTGTTTCTTCCAGTTCTTGGGGATGACTTCTCTTGCTAATGTTAAGACACTCTATAAATGACAGTATTTTATTTTTGTGACACAAATGGGAATAGGTGTATAAAATAAAATAAGAATTTTGGTCAGCCTACAATTATCATTAAAAACAGACTGTAAGAGAGAATTCATATTATCCTAACATGTTTTAAGTATTATACAATCATCAAACATATGTTGCCAGTCAGCTTTAACATTTAGTTTACATCTCCAGCATCCTATGTCTTTATTATACATTAGTTCAGCTTTATGCAGTATGATAAAGGTTCTGTTCTGTTCCAAGAGAATATCCTCCACCTTAGTGATGAAGTAGTTTGTTTTGAAGATTGGAGTATTAGTTTTTTATCATCTTCACTTCGGGAGTTATTATTAACAAGTCTAAAATAATTCCAACAGCTTTCCTTGTGGCATACTGTTGATTTCTTAAGTACCTTACATATTTTAGATAGAAGTCCCTTTCTAATTATATTCTGGTGCATTAGAATAATGAGTAAATCAATGAACGTGAGGAAAGAATTTCTAACTATTGGTTGCATTAGATTAATCTTATGCTCAACTAAATGTCTACAATTTTGAAATTCTAACCACATATCTTTGCTTAACTCAAACTTATTAAGGATATGGTGAATATTTTGTAACTTCTCAATGTCTAGTAATTGATACCAGTATAACAAGTTTTTGTCTTTAACTATAGTCATTGTTAAATGAAATGTAGTAATACGATTATGAGTATTGTGAAGGATTTGAAGTCTGAAACTCAAATGTGTGTAATTATTTAGTGACATCAGTCCTGAGATCATCCAAGCAGATATGGCAGAAAACCACAAATTTTATAAGGAACAGACCAAAAGATATAAGGCAAACAGTTGAAAGGCATGTCTGGTTGGGAAAAACTGTGCATCCTCTACACCATGTTAGAGGATGCACAGTTTTTCAAACAGTTACACAAGGATGACCAACGCATAGTGTTACCTTTACAATATGCTCACTATGAACAGGGAGGGCATAAACTTTTTCAAATCGACAACAACATCAACAGCATCAGAAGTTATACAACATGTCATTGAAAATACATAAAGGGCACACTGCCATGGAAAATTCTAAAAGGAGGGTTAAAGTAGTTCTATATTGACCAAATACGAGGAAGTACACATATGCATTATAATAAATTGTAAAGCTTAACAGAAATATAGAGTGAGGCCAATCTTTCTCTAAAATCTGTTTGATTTGTTATAATTATTTAAACTGCAGATGTTTTGTTTTATTTTTGAAGATTGCATAATTATTGTTCTTAAAATGCTGTGAAATAATTTGGCGCTTTTCTCCCTGGACCTCTGCTGAAAATGGGCATCTACCCAGTCGAACTTTCCCAGCAAACCTGTACTTGTGGAAGACCATAAAGGGGAAGAGGCTATGAGGGCTTGCAGTTCAGAGACCCTTCTGGCTGAAGTAATGGCCACCAAAACAATGGTTTTCCATGTGCAGTGTTAGAGAGTGCAGTCCTTAGCTTGTTCAAATAGTGTTAAGGTCAGCTTTTCCAATACTACATTAAGGAGGGGAGAATAGGCTTCCTTGGAGGTCTAATATGTAGCACTACTTTTAAAAAGAGCTTGACTTCTAGTCTGGAATCCAAAGGAGGTGAGAGAGGCAAACATGCTGAGATAGCTGATAGGTGAGCCTTAATGGAAGAATATGACAAGCCAGTGTTCATCAGTTCATACAGGTAAGACAGAACCACTGGAGGCTCTACAGCCAGTGGTTGGGGTTTTTGTTTTAGACACCAGACAGAAAACCCTTTCCATTTGGAGAGGTAGTATTTTCTGGTAATGAGTTTTCTGGCCTCCTGCAGAACCTGAAGCACATCCTCGGTATAAAGGTGTCTAAAGGGAATCAATGCCCTATCACCCATCATGTAAGATTCAGGGTGGATATTTGAGGGTGTGTGAGAGTTCCCTTCTCCTGTATGAGTAGGTCCATCCTGATGGGTAACTTGTGGTAACTGCCCTTGGCTAGATGATGTAGAAGGGGGAACCAGTGCTGCCTTGGCCAAAAGGGGGTCACCAGCAAGATTTGAGGTTGTTCTCTCTGAATCTTCAGCAGAACTTTTTGTATGAGAAGGAAGGGTTGAATGCATAAGCAAACATCCTCTTCCATGGGAAGGAAAAAACATCCACATTCCATGCTCTTGGGGTGAGTATCCCTGTGGAGTAAGTTGGGAGTTGTCTGTTCATGGGGGAGGCAAGCAGGTCTACCTGAGGTATACCCCATCAATGGACCAGGTCCAGGAACACATCCCTGTTTAACATCCATTCATGGTATGGAGTCATGGACTGCTTAGAGCATTTGCCATCACATTCTTGGTAGAGGGTATGTAGATGTCTAGAAGGGGTACTTGTCTCTGTTGGGCTATCTCCCACACCTGCAGAGCTAATCTGCATAGCAGGTAGGACCCCACCCCATTTGTTGATGTACCACAGTACAGTGGTGTTGTCTATGTACCATCTCAGCACTCCTGGGAGGATTTGATCCTTGATGATTTGGAAGGAAAATATCAAGGCTTTCATCTCCTTGATGTTGATGTGTCCCCACTGTTGGGGAAGGGGCCATGTGTCCCTCACTCTCCAGTCTCCTAAGCTTGCTCCCCAACCCGAGTCTGAAGCATCTGTGTACAGATCCTGATTGGGGGGAAGGGGTTGTAGGGGAGACCTGTACTGGCATAAATCTGGGCAATCTACCACTTTAGTTCCCAGGATAGGCAGGGAAGAAGGGGCACCATAAACTCCAGAGGGTGCAAGTATTGTTTCCAGACTGATTTTAAGTACCACTGAAATTTCATCATGTGCAACCTTGCTAAGGGTACCACGGGAATGGTGGAGGCCATGAATCCCAGGAGCCACAGAAACTTCCTGGCTGACACAGTGTAGAGAGAAAGAAATAATTTGGAGCTTTTCTCCCTGGACCTCTGCTGAAAATGGGCTTCTACCCAGTCGAACTTTCCCAGTAATCAAATGTCAATCAATAATCAACCAATCAATCAATCAATCAATCAATCAATCAATCAATCAATAAACAAATAAGGAACAAATGTGGGCAAATGTATCAGAAGAACTGAGACCATGCAATAAAACTTACACGGACTTAATTCAAAATGGAAGATAAACACTATGTGTTGCTACTTATCTGCCTTGCATTTTATCCTGAAATGGCACTGTAAGAAGAAACCACTGCTTCAAAGGCTATAGTGCAAATTAAATCATCCTTCACAGACCAAAACTTATCATATGTGGTAATGACTGTTAATTGTCTGCAATTTGATCTCAGACTGAAATAGGTGTAATGAGATCAATGCTCTACCCCAGTTAACAAGTTGAAAATAAAAATAAAAAGATAAATAAATAAATTCAGTTGCATAGCAGTCAGACACACCATAACTTGCTTACATTTAAGAATGCAACCTGGGTCTAGTACAAGTGCATGCGTGGAAGTAGATCAAGACACACATGTTCGCTGCCACTTGTTTAAGAAAGCAAGTGCTTGAAATCTCACTAGACTGAAATCCTGCAAAATGTAGTCAACCCACCACTTGACCCTATAAAACTGTATAGCCCTACTAGGGCTCTAACTCTAACTGTAAAACTCTCTTCCAGTTCCTAATCCAAGTTCTTTCTCCATTACCCTAAAACTCTGGCCCCATATCCCTAAACTTAAATTCTCTGATCACTCTCTAACCATAAAACTCCCCTTCCATTACCTAAACTTAAGATTCACTTCCAATTCTCTAACCCTAAAACTCCCTTTAAGCTCCCTATACCTAAAACTCCCCTCTCTCTCCCTGAACCTAAATTCCGTTCTTGATCACTGATCTAATCTACTCTCCCATCCCCCTCACTCCCTCCCCATCTGATTGCACAAACTCATATTCAGGTTCAATCTCGAGCAACAGCTTATATGGGCTATAAGACACTTGAGTCCCCAGCATTGAGACTTGAATCCTTGTAGTAGACCAATGTAAACTCAAGTAAAAATTATCCACATGAAAATGGACTGGTTGAGAGTGGAGTGTAATTTGTGGGACAACTGATTTAAAAACTAGTTGATTCAAAGGATGATCTTTATTTTGCATTAAAAAACTATAGAGCTACTCCTTTATCATACAGTCTTTCATAAGCAAAATTACTGGGCAACAGAAAAGTGAAAATCAAAATTCCTGATGTCATAATAAATGATGGTGAAGTAAAGAAAGTAAGCATATAGTAAAAATAAAAAACAAGACTTCCACATAATAAATTTATTATATGCAAAGAATGAAACAATTTTGGAACTGCTGACAAATGAAGACTGAATGATGGCAAATAAAAGAACACTGAATTTATACTTCAGGAGTGTTGCACCATGGTCTTATTAGACGCAACAACTGAACAGCATGGCCTTATCAGGTAAAACTGAAGGCATGATCTTCTGGAGATTCCGGAGATCCTTGCTGTTAATTCCTGAGAAAAAAAAAAATAACAAAAAAAAAAAAATCTGAATCTGGGGTCAAAGGCATTATAAAAGTCCCAGAACCTAAACATACTGCTCCAGAATTGGAGGTAAAGAAGCAATCCAGGAAGAATAAGTTCATAGGTTCATAGGTTCATAGGTTGGTACTAGGCTATCGGCCCTAGGGCCTATACAAGCCTAGCTATAACAATTCCCTGGATATTTCTTCCCACAATATTTGCTTATCTGGACCCCTGTCTAGCAGGGTGACTGACATGATCATACTGAAGTTACAAGGTCTGTTCAATAAACAAGTAATCTCAGTGACATATATAGCATATTTTTTTTTGCTGAAAGACAAAAAACAAAAAAGTGCCTTATTGTACTTATGAAAAAGCATCATTCATTACAACTGGAGTAGATTATAAAGGTATAAAAATACGGAAGTAACAGTCATGATAAAATACATATTAAAATGTATCAGTGTTATTGTTAATTTATCTCTAATCAAACAGTGTACTCCATTATCTGGCACATATATAATATCAGCACTGACACCTTTATGTAATACAAACATCAGCAACATTTTAAAATGGTAATTGCACCAAGTGAGTGAGTTGTATGTGGAAGAGGGCAATGCATCCAGTAAAGAACTAAGGCATGAATGCTGGCGTTGTGTCTTTTAGCACTATGTAAACAAGAATAAAAAAGGCAGGATGTGTGCTTATTGATTTGCACTAGACTGATAATAAATAAACTGAACCTTAAGCCATCACATAACCAAAAGCCCATTCTACCTATCAGATGCAAAAATATACATTAAACCAGTAACTGTGTAGGGGCAAGCACTGCTATATCACTACAGTTTTAAATATACCAATTCTAACAATGCATATCAGTACAGAAAAAGGCAGCTTATCTTACCAAACTGTCTGCCAATCTCACTAAAAACACATACTGTTCTGTACCGTAGCAGTGTAAGTAAACCAAACATACTCATGGACTAATACTGCTGCTTAAATGTAATCTGCAGTTCATCAATCAGACTTAATAAAATCCAGCAAAGCACAGATCTAAGTAAAGCTCACCAATGTGTTTGTTTTAGGAAGTAACAGAATGAGGTTATGAGAGTAACATTTGCATTTCTGCTGACATAGTTCGGGGTGATTATTATGTAGTCAGGAAGAATAATTATTAAAAATATTAGAGTAACAAGATAAACAACAGCAGTTACATAGATTCAAGTTACTGTTTAATTGATTTGATTTATTCTTTACTGACTTAGATACTCCTACCAGACTTGTAGTCTCCCTTTCAGGTGAGACCTGAAGTGGAATTTATACTTCTAGGGGAAACTTGGGCAAGGCATCAGGGAACTTCCCCTACTCATTACTGTTGTGAGTGGGACCGTCTGAGGAAATGTTAGAAATCTGATGGAGATGAGTCAGCAAATGATGGATGCATAATTATAACCCTCCAGTTGGGAGGGCTGTGGGATGATTTACTTAAAGATATCATGGTGCAGAATAAGCAAAAAAATAAAGGAGATGTTTCCTGGGGGGATTAGGGAGAAAATACAAAATGAGGATGCAGTAACAATCCTGAAGAATAGTGAGATGCAAAAGAAAACATATGCTGAGAAAGTAAAAGAAGGCAAAAGTGGAGTAGCAGAAAAAAGGCAGAAGAAAATGAAAAAACAAAGTATGTGTCAAGGATTCAAAGTAAAGAAGACAAAGAAATGGACAGGTATGAAGTGTGGCACAATTTAATAGCTCCTTTGGGTATAAAAGCACATGAGGTAAGCAACTTTATTCTTATTAACAAAGAAACGTTTTATGACATTATATCTGAGACTGTTTTTCCAATGGAAAATTTTCTTGGAGGATATGAAAAAATGAACAACAGCAACCCATGGAGTGTTTATGTGACGAAAACATTTAACAGGGAAACAAAAAAGAAGATGTGTGTAAAATTTTGAACACAAGTAGAAAGAGAGATTTTGAAAGGACATTTAAAGCTTTATGTAAAGAAGTACTGGACAATGTAAAGGTTTATGACAAAAGGGGTTTATGGACTGGTGCCTAGGATTATAATACTGTGTTAGAAATAGAAAGAGAAAAAATTATACGTATACAAAGCATGATAAATGTGGAAGGGAATAGGGGTAATTAAAATACTGAGGACAACCCAGAATGTGTGTTTTGTGGAAAAGAAGGCCATCTGATACATATCTGGGACAAAAGAAAGTGTTATATTTCTGGAGAAATGGGACATGATGCAAAAAATTAAAATTGAAATGCTATGTAACAAAATTGCACATTTATAGATGGATTGCAAAAATATGAAAATAACTGTAAGGAAAAAGAAAAAATAAAGAGAGAAGAAATTTTAGAAGCAGTAGAACTAGATGTAAAACTAGATAAGAAAAAATAATAAAGAGGCTATAGAAGAGGGTTCTGAAATAAGTGACGAAGAAGATATAAACTGGGAGATGGTAAAAGGAAAAAAAGAATTCTATTCGTAAAAGAGTAAAAAACAGACAAAGAAATTTTAAAGGGATAAGTACAAAAGAAAAAAGAAAGGAAATGGATGAAAAAGAATATGTGCAGCTAAAGACTGGGGCTTGGTATAAATGTTAAGGTCTTTGAATCACCAACACAATGTACAGTCTTTGATTCTCACCTTTGGGAAGGGAATTGATTATGTTTACAATGGTCTGTTGTGAAAGATAGACTAGTAATTACCTATAAATTTATGAAACCATGAATCTAAGGAAAAGGGAAAAATGAAAAATTTGGAGTGCACTTTGTAAATGTGAATAGTATTAAGAATATAACAAAAAGAATAGGAATTTTGCAGTGGTGTAATACATGTTATGTAGATGGAATTATATTAGAAGACATAATAAATGAAGAAAGATTATAAACAGAGAAACTATAGGGAGGAATGATAATTTGGAATTTGATTAATGAGAGATGTTCGAGAATAGCCATATTCTATAGAAATACAGTAAAGGTATTAGATGTAACTTTAGCAAAAATGGGAAGATTAACCATTGTACATTTAAAATGGAAAGAACAAGTATATAGAATTATAACCGTATATGCTTATACTAACTGTAAAGAAAGGGAAAGCTTATTTTATCAGTTCTCAGACTATGTAGTGATAAATATGAATATTATAATGACAGGAGACATTACTTATAATTTAAGAGGCAAGAATACAAAGAAAGGAAATGATATAAGAAAGTGTTAAAAGTTATAAGATGTGGTAAGTTAAAACTTTGGGACAAAAATTCATGGACTTACAAAAGGGGTATGTATAGAACTGAAATAGATTATTTTACAGTATAGTTATGGAAGAAGGGGAGGTAGTTGAAACAGAATTTTATGATATCTTGTAATATGCCTAGATAAAAGAAAACAAGGAATATATAAAAACAGGCAAAGGAATAAACAAGATAAATGAGAAAGCATGGAATGAAGAGGGAAAGCAATTAGTAATACAGTTATGGAAAGACCATATTACTACCGGAACATTTTATAAAAACTGGTCTGGATGATGGATGACATTTAATGAAAAATATAAAAATGTTTTTCTTTTTACAGTGGCAATATGACGTGAGAAAAGTAGAGAAAGAAAAATATAAAAGAACATATAGCAATGCATTGGAAGATTTAGAACATAATGATTGAAAGTACTTTGACAAAGAAAAGGAACTATATAAAAGAAATAAAGAAAAAATATAAGAACTACTATATACGCAAAGATATTTTACAAGGAAAAAAAGAGAAGTGTCATTACTTAAGCAGATTAGTAAAGGAAGATGGTACTGTATTGAGAGAAATAAAAAATGTAAAAGGAGAGATAGAATCAAGAAAAGATTATGAATAGTGCAGTACAATATGTGCAAGAAATGTTTAAAGTAAAAAAGAAGGCAGTGAAAAAAGCACGGAAAGTAAAAAGTTAACAGAAAAAGAGAATAAATAATTGGAAAAGGAGATTTCTTTAAATAAACTAGATAAAGTATTAGAATAAGCAAATACAGATACGTCTGCAGGCCCAGATGGATTAGGGTCTGAAATGTATAAACATTTAAGGAACTGGCAAAAATAATTAAAGGTTTTGAATGAATGGTTAAATGAAGGTTTTATGTATAAAGAATTATGTAGTGGAATACTTACATTTATGTAAAAGAAGGAAAATAGGAGAGAATTAAAAAAAAACTGGAGAACAATAGTATTGAATAATAAAGATTATTAAAGATGTTTATGAAAATAATACAAAACAGATTTGAAACTAAAATGGAAAATGTCATGGAAGATGGCATATATAATATAAAGGGGAAGGGTTGTCAGGAACTATTAATGCTAGAGAAATTGTGGATGATATTACAAACAGAAAAGAAGAAGCTAAAATCATGACAGGAGATCTTAATAAGGCATTTGACACAATTGGACATGAAATCTTGTGGGTAATAATGAAGAAATATAATGTATTAGTGAGAAAGTTAGGAAATTATGTATGTGAACATATAGTAATAATAAAGTAAAAATACTTGTAAATGGCTGGTTAAGCCAAGGGGTACATATGAAGAGTGGTGTAAGACAGGGATGTCCAATGAGTTGTATACTCTTTACATTAGTTATGAATGTAATAGTATGTGAAATAAATTACAAAATAAAGGAGGATGGATATATAACACTTGAAGGGTTAAGATTTCCTATTTTTGTTAAATATGCAGATGACATTATAATAATTGCAAAAAAACAAAATTTGAATAATGGAAGTAATAATTTCCACAAATGAGGGCCTAATGATGACAGGGCTAGCATTAACTAAAAAGAAAAGAACATTTTACATGATGTAGTAAAGATTAACTAAAAAGAAAAGGAAATTTTACATGATGTAGTAAAGAATGGGGGGTAAATACTTTACAATGAATGAAATTTCCGTGTTATGTATAAAATTTGGGAATAAAGATGTAAGTAGAATTCAATGGGAAAAACAACTGAAGAAATTAAGTAAGCACATCTTTTCTGGAGAACATTATCATTCAGAAAAAAAAAAAATATTTGATACATTTATTACTGATGGGATGCTTAGCAAGTGTATTTACCTTCCCAATAACATTTGAAAAAGAATTATTGCAGATATTTTTTTTTTCATTTATATGGGGTTCTAGATTAAACTGAGTAAAAAGAGGAGTTGTGTATGTAAATAAAGATGAAGGAGGTTTAGGGTTAATTAACCCAGGGGGTATATGCTGCTTCATTAAATGTGTACAAAGTATTAAAGTGGATAAATGAAGAATAAGAGAGAATAGTAGTAACACTGTGTAAATATAAGTATGATAAATTTTGGGGTATGATAAAAAAAGAGAAAAAGAGTGTATAAATGAAGAAATGAAATGTTACCAAGAAAAAATATTTCTGTGAAAAATAAAAGTTGTTGTTATAGAAAAAGAAAAATATGGTATAAAAAATGTAATGATAAAACATTACTATATAAATACATGGGAAAAATCTAACAGATGAAAAAATAAAACTATAAAAATAAGAAACAAATGAGGTAACCAGAAATTAGAATGTAAAGATATTTTATGGAGACTGGCAATATAGAAATTGCCAGTAAAACTAAATATGCTATATAAAAAATTATAGAATATGTTTACATTGTCACGAAGAAGAAGAGAATATGGAGGATGTGTTTTTAAAATGTAAAAGAGTAAAATGGTTATGGGGAATACTACGTAAAAAGATTTTTTGAAGATATAAAAGAAGTGGATAAAATAAACATGGTCATGATTAAACATGGATATTATAAGAATAAAAGTAAAGAATATGCTAAAACAGTAGATAAAACATTATTTATTATATGGGTTATATGGAATGAAATAATAAATGAAATTATGTTTAATGGTAAATGGATTTTAGCAACAATATGAAATAAAATCAGATGGTGGTTCTAACAGGGATGACATTTTGCATGATTATAAAGGAAATTATGAATATGTGTAAACAGCTTTGTATATTTATCTATTTGTACATATGTAGATATTTGTACATTGAAGTTATTTTTGTATACAAATACAGGACTCCTATTTCCTTCAACTAGTGTCATGGAATCTTTACATCCACCTAAGCTACCACTAACTCTGGCAGCTTAGACCTTGGTTTAACATCCCATCCAAAAGATAATACAGTCAGGAAGACTGCAACCCCCTTATGCTGCACTGCAGCCTCAGCAATCAAATAACATGGTGTAGGAAGAGAAGTTACAGATTTCTGCACTAAAGGAGAGTAGGCTAGCCATTGTGCCACTGACACTACTTGGAGAATCAAATGTTGTAGGAACTGCAGAACAAGAAATATGCAGTAATTTCCTAAAAGCTTATGTTATGGGAGTTTGGTGTAATGGTTAAGGTGTTTACCTTGCAGACCCAAGGTGCAGAGTTTGATTCTCACAAGGGGTAATTGGCTAGGTTTAAAACAGTCATCAAGGGCAGTTAGATTAGTACTAGCCTATAAAGTAACTTCTTTCAATTATATTGCTGAAGGCTGAAAAAGTATAGTTGTGTAAAAGCTTGCCATAACTTTAGATGTCCTTCTCTTCTATATGCTGCTGCATCCATAACATGAGGGAGTCTGCCTCTGGTTGACTCATACATCCTGCCATTCTAGAAAAGATAAATACTACTGAGAAGGTAGGTGTGACAGCCCGCATCACTCAACGAATGTCAGCCTTAAATGGACGTCTGGTATAAAGCAGATGTCAGCATGCACCTACCTCAGAACTGGATGCTGCCAGAAACCAGTGACTATGGAGTGGGTACTCAGGAGTCATGCAAGCATCAGGAGGAAGGCAGGATGGGACACTATACAGCAGCATATAGAAGAGAAGGACATCTAAAGTTATAGTAAGATTTTACACAACTATACTATGTTCTTCTATTCACATGCTGCTGTATCCATAACATGAGGGAGAATGCAAAAGCTCATGCTATTGAGGATAGGGAGGGGAAACAGAGACATTTTCCACAAAGCCATGAAGAATGGCCCTGGAAAAACCTGCTCTAGACCTGGAAATGATATCCAACTTGTAGTGTTTGGCAAAAGTGTGAACAGATGACTATGTAGCTGCTTTTAAAATGGCAGCTGCATCCAAACCCTTAAAGACAGCCCCAGAGGAGGACACCGCCCTAGTGGAATGTGCCTTCACTGGGAAGGGAAGTCTTTTGACATGGGATATGTAGCAAAAGGAAATAGTTTTCAAGATCCAAGAGGAAATGGTTTGCTTGGAAACAGGGTGTCCCAGGGCTCTTGGGTGATAGGAGACAAAATGCCTATCTGACTTATGAATGGATTTGGTTTTGGCCAAATAGTAATTGAGTTGTCTATGTACATCCAGCAAGTGGAGGATCCTTTCATTGGAGGTCTGTGGTGAAGGAAAGAAGGTAGGAAGATTAATGTCCTGATTAAGGGAACATTCGTTAACTACCTTAGGTATGACGTATGGGTTAGTATGTAGGCAAACCCTGTACTTGTGGAAGACCATAAAGGGGAAGAGGCTATGAGGGCTTGCAGTTCAGAGACCCTTCTGGCTGAAGTAATGGCCACCAAAACAATGGTTTTCCATGTGCAGTGTTAGAGAGTGCAGTCCTTAGCTTGTTCAAATAGTGTTAAGGTCAGCTTTTCCAATACTACATTAAGGAGGGGAGATTAGGCTTCCTTGGAGGTCTAATATGTAGCACCACTTTTAAAAAGAGCTTGACTTCTAGTCTAGAATCCAAAGGAGGGGAGAGAGGCAAACATGCTGAGATAGCTGATAGGTGAGCCTTAATGGAAGAATATGACAAGCCAGTGTTCATCAGTTCATACAGGTAAGACAGAACCACTGGAGGCTCTACAGCCAGTGGCTGGGGATTTTGTTTTAGACACCAAACAGAAAACCCTTTCCATTTGGAGAGGTAGTATTTTCTGGTAGTGAGTTTTCTGGCCTCCTGCAGAACCTGAAGCACATCCTCAGTATAAAGGTGTCTAAAGGGAATCGATGCCCTATCACCCATCATGTAAGATTCAGGGTGGATATTTGAGGGTGTGTGAGAGTTCCCTTCTCCTGTATGAGTAGGTCCATCCTGATGGGTAACTTGTGGTAACTGCCCTTGGCTAGATGATGTAGAAGGGGGAACCAGTGCTGCCTTGGCCAAAAGGGGGTCACCAGCAAGATTTGGGGTTGTTCTCTCTGAATCTTCAGCAGAACTTTTTGTATGAGAAGGAAGGGATGAATGCATAAGCGAACATCCTCTTCCATGGGAAGGAAAATACATCGACCTTCCATGCTCTTGGGGTGAGTATCCCTGTGGAGTAAGTTGGGAGTTGTCTGTTCATGGGGGAGGCAAGCAGGTCTACCTGAGGTATACCCCATCAATGGACCAGGTCCAGGAACACATCCCTGTTTAACATCCATTCATGGTATGGAGTCATGGACTGCTTAGAGCATCTGCCATCACATTCTTGGTAGAGGGTATGTAGATGTCTAGAAGGGGTACTTGTCTCTGTTGGGCTATCTCCCACACCTGCAGAGCTAATCTGCATAGCAGGTTGGACCCCCCCCCCCCATTTGTTGATGTACCACAGTACAGTGGTGTTGTCTATGTACCATCTCAGCACTCCTGGGAGGATATGATCCTTGATGATTTGGAAGAAAAATATCAAGGCTTTCATCTCCTTGATGTTGATGTGTCATTGGGGAAGGGGCCATGTGTCCCTCACTCTCCAGTCTCCTAAGCTTGCTCCCCAACCTGAGTCTGAAGCATCTGTGTACAGATCCTGATTGGGGGGAAGAGGTTGTAGGGGAGACCTGTACTGGCATACATCTGGGCAATCTACCACTTTAGTTCCCAGGATAGGCAGGGAAGAAGGGGCACCATAAACTCCAGAGGGTGCAAGTATTGTTTCCAGACTGATTTTAAGTACCACTGAAATTTCATCATGTGCAACCTTGCTAAGGGTACCATGGGAATGGTGGAGGCCATGAATCCCAGGAGCCACAGAAACTTCCTGGCTGACACAGTGTAGAGAGAAAGAATTCCCTGGAAATACGTGGTGAAGGACAGAATCTTGTTTGCAGGAAGACAGGCCATCATTTGTCCTGTGAGAATCCTGCATCCTATGAACAAATGATCATGGGAGGGAGTCAGAGAAGATTTTTGAAGGTTTATGGTAAATGCCAGGTATCTCAGAAGGGAGATGGTGTAGTCCAGGTGCTGTTGAACCATTTTCAGGGACGATGCCTGAATGAGGATATCATCCAGATAAGGGAAGAGTTGGATCCCCTGCATTCTGGCAAAGGCAATGACTGGGGCTAGACACTTTGTGAACATTCTTGGGGCCGTAGAGAGACCAAATGGCAAAGTAGAACTGAAAGTGCACAAAACCCACTGAAAAGTGAAGGAATTTCCTGAAGAGTGGCTGGATTGATATGTGCAGGTAGGCATCCTTTATATCTAAGGACACCATGTAGGCCTGAGGAAAGATCATTGGAAGGAGAGTATGGAAGGTCAGCATCCAAAAGGAGGAGACCTTGAGAAACGTATTCAGATGGGACAGATCCAAGATGGGTCTCCAGGGACCTTCTTTCCTGGGGACCAGGAATATTCTGGAATAGAAACCTTTCCCTCTTAACTCTAGGCGTATCTCTTGAATAGTACCTTGAGAGAATAGGGCATCCAGGACAGGATGAAAGTAAACCATTTGGTCTCAATCAGGTTGAGAAGTGCCTTTGAAGGTTGGTCTGGGTTCCTACACCATGAAATAATCCTGTTGTATGATTGAGAGGACCTAAGAGTCCCGGGTAATCTGTTTCCAAGCAGGGAAGAACAGAAAGAGAGGGGTAGCTGGGCTTTGGGTCTGGTAGTCACAGACTACCAGGTTTGGACTGAAAAGGCTGTTTTTGAGCTGGAGTAGAGGGAGAGGACCTGGAATGGGCCTGCTACCTGGTATCTTTTTTCCTTTTGGAGGACATATGTCTAGAAGGCCTTCTCACAAATGTTATTCTTGTTGGGTAATTCCTCTGGAAGTGAGGAAAAGGGGACATAAATATGTGCCTTAGGTCCTGAAGTTTTTTGCCCTTCACCTGAAGGGCCTTAAAGAGCTCATCAGCTCCTGAACCAAACAAAGCTTTATTATCCAAGGATGTGTCCATCAGTTTAGATTTTATGTCATCTGGTAAGGGCCATAGCCTAAGCCAGGAGTATCTCCTGATGACAGAACCTGTGTGTCTAGTAACTTGACTGCAGGAATTTAGCAGGCTAGAGATCCTAGCTTTACTGTGGGAATCAGGTAGGTCACCCAATTATTTAATGGCATCCATGAGGAAGGCCAAGGAGAATTTGGCCAGATGAGTTTGATAGTTTATGGCTCTCACAGCTAAACAAAACATACCCCTCCTTCTTAGCCAACCATACCATCGGACCAAACCCCTGACTGACAGGCTGACTGAAAGAGGTATAGACTTTTTTTGCACAATCTTTCCATTATTCTACTTTTCTTATGTGAAGATATGAGAAGGTTGCCAGCCTAGCTAGATAAAATTTTGTAGATAATTCTATGTCATTGTAAATATTGATATAATCCACAGGCTTGTCCTCTTAAATATAAGAAAACTGCGTTAAATGTTGAACTTCAAAAATGTAACCACAGTGCACTCTGCTGGAAGAAAGCTGATAAGTCAAGCATTGTATGACTGTTTGATCTCAAAGCTCGGAGGCATAGTGTCTGGACTGAGGAATTCCTTCTATTATTTTGAGACCAGAGTTAATTGCAAGGTGTTACATGTATAATGTATTTTATTGTTATGGTTTCCTGGCCAGGTGCAAGATCAAAGAAATGTTAACACTCTTGAGTTTCTGTTAGCTTGGGAACCAGAGAAGAATGATGTCATCTAAAGTGAGTCAACGGTGATGTATTATCAATTTAAGGGATCTCAGATAGAAAGAAAGGAGCATTTTGGATTTTGAACCTGAACACATCACTCACCAGTACTCCGCCTTTGCTCTATATGTAAGTTTATTTAGAACTGTGATTGCTCTTAGAGTTGGACAGGAATTTAGTCAGATTTAATCTAGCTGTTTCTACATTTATGTCAGACTATTATACAGTATTATTTTAAGTATTTTCCTGTGATTTCTGAACTCTTGACTAGCACTGTGTTGAAATGAAAAGATGTCTTGTGTTTTTATTATTTATTATTAAATATTTTTAAACCTTTTAACTGCAGCTGTTTTGTGTAGAGATAATTTAAACTCTAGAGTAGTTGCATGTATTTGGTGATACTGTACAGAGTTACTCCAATAAGCCTTGCTGTTCGTACACTTACTATTTGGATAATATTATTGCACAGTGTAATTGGAAACCCTTTGATAAGGGCCTTTTTAATAGCTGATAAGAGTAGTTGGTGGCAGTGATTACTACCTTACAGCCTGGCAGGAGGGGGCATAGCTGGAGAACCTATGCCAGCCTTCCCCAGGAGTGTCTGTGTGTTTGCATATAAACCAAATCTCAAAATGTGTGTGTGTCAGCTACGTCAGCAGGGACACGAAACACTGATTAGACAGAGAGGGCATTGGAGGTTTTGGCTTGACTACTCAGCTAAGATCTGTATTCTATAGCTGTGCCAGTGGGGAGTCTTATTGGAGATCTGGAGAGAAAGGGAGAAACCAGCCCCAGACTGACTGTGATCTCTGTGTGCTCTTAAGGGAAATTGCACTTTACTGTGTGTATATTTGTTATCCTTCCCAATATGGACACCCCTCACTGGTGTTAGTGGTGAGGACTAAGGCTCTTTGATTACTGGGCCAGTGCACAAGCGTCACATATTAATTGGTTAGCAGTGGTAGGATATCCACACCACATATTAATCGGTTGGCAATTGGCTTCTAATGGTGTGGATAGTGAATTTGTGTAGCTTGTGTAAAGTGATCTCTGAAGCTGTTTTTGTACTCTAAATCAGCCACGCAGTGAATATTCAGAGTTCAGATCACAACTGTTTTATTTATTTTGTTCGCTTAGTTAGTCAGGGAGAGCAGGCAAGCATGTCAGTAGAGGAGTATGGCAGGCTGACAAAGAGCCAGTTGGCTGAGATGTGCCAGGCTAAGGGACTGGTGCATGGAAACCTGACTAAGGCAGACATGATTTCAGCTTTGGTCACAGCTGCATCACAAAACAGCAATAAGGATGGTGATCAGACTGGCCGTAGAGATGTACAACACTCAGAGAATGGACAGCTCAACCTTTCTGCAGAGGACTTAAAAATCCATCTGGAGCTAATGCGACCTGAGTTGGAGGCCAGGCATTTGGAAACAGAAGCAGCAGAGAGACTGAGACATCTACAGGCTGAGGAGAATGAGAAACTGCCATGCCTGGAAGCTGAGGAGAAGGAGAGGCAGAGGCAGCATGGAAAGGAGATGCTGACTCTTTGCCAGAGCCATGGATGTAATGGGGAAGGGAGTAACCAGACTCTAGAAGCACAAAAGGTTAGTACATTTCTATCGCAGTTTACAGACAGGGATAATTTTGATCGTTTCATTCATATGTTTGAGAGGGTATGTAAACAGTATGATGTTGACCAAAGTCTCTGGGTATGGTTCCTGACTCCCTTACTCCATGGTAAAGATGTAACTGTGCTCTCTAAACTTTCGGACTGTGAATTTTTTGATTGTACTGCTGTTATGAATTGTTTGTTAGAATTTTTTAAGCTGACATCTGAAACTTATAGGAAAAGGTTTTGCGAGAATAGACGCAAGGCAGATGAAGGTGTGTATGAATATGTTGCTGAACTGAGCACTTATTTTCATAGGTGGGTGAGTGGATGTCAGGTCACAACTTTTGAAGGGCTGGCAGACCTTTTGGTGAGGGAACAAGCCCTTAGCACTTTGCCTGAGGACATGATGATCTGGATAGCTGATAGACAATGTGCTACTTTAGATGAACTGGGGAAGAAGGGAGACCTATACCTAGCAAGCAGGGCATGCCTGCAAAGGAAAGGGACCCACAGTACTGCTCATGGATCTAAAGGAACCCATGGTGGGTGCCCCAGACTGCCCCAACAGAATCTGCCAGTAGTAGGGGAAGTTACTAGTCCAGGTACACATCCAGGAACTAGGGTTAAATGTTTTGAATGCAACTAGTGGGGCCTTGTGACATACAGATGTCCACAGGGGCAGGATTGGGGACAAAAGGTGAGAGAGCTAGTAAGTGGGAAAGACAAAATCCGAATAGTAGGTTGTCTTGAGACAACAAGGGTACCAAACTACTATCCTGCAGATATCCTGATAGGGAAGGGTTTGGAGGAGGAGGCAGTACCATGCTAGAAGACAACCATCTGGGACTGGTAGCCAGGGACAGACCCAGACAGACTGCATACTTGCAGCCAGGACTGGTGAGGTGGTTACTTCAGGGAGGGAGCTACTCTGTAGCAGTGAGACTGAAGGTGAGCCACAGTTGCTTGTGGGTACTGATGTTCCCTTGGACAGAGTGACTGCAAAGGTAGAGGTGAGTAGCAGTACCCAGCTGACAGTAAGGTACCAGTGTCAGAGGATACCAGACTTCCTGTGGAAGGGGAGCTGGGAAGGGTAACAAAGACAGAGTTGAGACAGGCTCAGCTCACAGACCTTACATTACAAGGCATGAGGCAGGTAGCTAGTGAGGCACCTGATTCTCAAGGGAAGGGGAAATCTCTACACTGGGACAAAGGGTTACTGTATAGAAAGCGGACCCCTGAGGGAGGGCTAGAAAGTGAGAGAATACAACAGTTGGTAGTGCCTAGAGCCTGTCTGGCATTTCCAGCCATAGCCCATGATATTGCCTTTGCAGGTCATATGGGCATAAAACATACAAAGAGATGTATTATGCAGAGCTTCTATTGGCCTGGAATTTCCAGAGATGTAACAGGGTACTGTAGGATCTGTGAGCAGTGCCAAAAGGTAGGCAAGGCAGGAGATAAGGTGAAAGTTCCTTTGATGCCTTTACCTGTGATTGAGGAGCCATTTCAGGGGGTAACTATGGATATTGTGGGGCCTCTGAGTACCCCCAGTTCCACAGGAAAAAGTATATCCTAGTGGTAGTAGATTATGCTACAAGATACCCTGAGGCAGTGGCTTTGTCCTAAATTGAGGCAGAAAAGGTGGCAAAGGCTTTGTTAGAGATTTTCAGCAGGGGCGGTTTCCCAAAAGAAATACTGACAACTGACAGAGGTGCCAATTTCATGTCAGACCTGCTGGTTTGTCTGTGGAAGTACGGTGAGGTGAAGCACCTGAAGACTACCCCCTACCATCCCCAGACTAATGGTCTTGTTGAGAGGTTAAACTCTACAATCAAGTCCATGCTATGGGTATTTGCAGACCAGTTTAAGAGGGAGTGGGACAAATATTTGCCCCATCTGTTATTTGCTTACAGAGAGGATCCACAGGAATCCACAGGTTTTTCACCCTTTGAGTTGCTGTATGGGCATAGGTTGAGCAGAGCTCTAGATTTAATTCGTGATGAGTTGGCAGGTGAGTGTGAATCTCACAAGGAGTCTATTGTGGCATATGTCATAAACCTCAGGACAAGGCTCAGGGAACTCATGAGCTTGGCCCAGGAGAACCTGGCATAAGCCCAACAACAGAAAAATGTCTGGTATGACAGGAATGCTTGCGCTAGAGAATATAATGTAGGGCAGCAGGTAATGGTTCTCATTCCTGTCAGACACAACAAGCTGCAAGCAGCCTGAGAGGGATCCTACAAGCTGGTAAGCAAGGTAAGTGATGTTATCTACATGGTGGAACTGCTAGGCAGGAGGCAGGAGCACAAATTGTATCATGTTAACATGATGAAACCTTACCATGATAGGGAGGCCCTTGTGCTGAGTATTTGCAGTGGATTTCAGGAGGAGTTTGACGGAGATCTGGTGACTGATCTCTTCAGTGAGGCTCGGACTGACACCTCTCCTACCCAGGTTCAATAAATCTGAGCAGTGTTACAGGAGTTTGGGGACATGTTCACTGGGAAACCAGGGTGCACCCACCTGGTGCAGCACCAGGTGGATACAGGTCCCCGATGGCCTATTAGCCAGCTCCATTATAAGGTGCCTGCAAGAGTCAAACAGACTCTGAGGGAGGAGATACAGGAGATTTTGGTACTAGGGGTAATTCAAGAGTCCAACAGTCCCTAGGCCTCCCCAGTGGTGCTGGTGCCAACTAAGGATGGCAGCACCAGGTTCTGTGTGGACTACAGGAAATTAAATAGTCACACAGAGTCAGATGCTTACCCCATGCCTAGGACAGATGAGGCCCTAGAGCAGCTGAGCTGAGTGGGGCTACGCATCTTACCACCATTGGTCTTACTAAGGGTTACTGGCAAGTGCCCTTGACTCCCAGTGCTAGAGAGAGGTCAGCTTTTGTGACTCATTTTGGCTTATATGAGTTGACAAAGATGCCCTTTGGGATGATAAATGCCCCAGTGACTTTCCAGAGGCTGGTAGATCATAACCTAGCTAGAGCAGGAGGGTTTGCACTTGCTTACCTAGATGATATTGCCATCTACAGCCATTCCTGGAAACAGCACCTTCAACATGTCAGGGAGGTACTGGGCAGACTACAGACGGCAGGGCTGACCATTAAGCTGAGCAAATGTCAAGTGGGTATGGCAGAGGTCTCCTACCTGGGATATAGAGTGGGGAGTGGTAAGATCAGACCAGAACCTGCCAAAGTGGAAGCCATTCAGGCATGGCCTGCACCTGTTACCAAACAGCAAGTGAGGGCGGGCATTCTTAGGGACAGCAGGGTAATACATAATGTTCGTCCCCTTTTATAGTACCTTAGCTGCTCCCCTCACAGACCTGACAAAGAAGAACAGGCCAGATAAGGTAGGGTGGACCACAGCATGTGAGCAGGGATTCCAGAAGTTTAAAGAAGCTTTGGGACGACCCCTGTGTTAGCCAGTCCAGATTACAGCAAAGAATTTGTTGTGCAGGTGGATGCTTCGAACCATGGGGTGGGGGCTGTACTTAGCCAGATTTCTTCAGACTGATCTCTGTGTGCTATTAAGGGAAATTGTACTTTACTGTGTGTGTATTTGTTATCCTTCCCAATGTGGATGGCCCTCACTGGTGTTAGTGGTGAGGATTGAGGCCCCTTGATTACTGGGCCAGTTCACGAGCATCACACCTTATTCGAAGAGAGTAAGGAAGTGGAGGGAAGAAGCTTAGATGTTTTAACTGCAGCCACAGAAATAGTTGATGGATCTGCAGAAGGGGCCTTGAAGAGGAATTTGTCATTTTCAGAGAATTTATAAAATCTGTTTGGATGGTTGGGTGCAGGCAGTTATGAATCAGGGGACTTTGAAGTAGCCAGGAAGGCATCCAAAAATGGAGGCTGTACAGGAGGAAATGCAGACGGGTTTGGGGACTACATTTGTAAGAGATCATAACACCTCTTCTGGGTCTCAGTAATCTAACTGCATTCGCATTTTAAAAAGTCTTTCATTTGAGCTATTGTCTCTCCAAATGTAATGCCTTCCCCAGGGGAATCAGTTCCATTTGAATCTTCCTCTGGGGAAGCATACCCCAGAGGAGAAGCAATTTGGGAGGTGTAAGTGAGGGATTCATTTCCTGAAGAATCCTCTTCCTCAGAGGAAATATCAGGCAACACTTTACTCTTTGCACTGGAGACTGAAGGGGCTTGGGCAAGAGCAGAGGTGTGGCATAAGGCTAGGAAGGCATTAAGTAGGCCTTGGGTAAAAGGCCTGCCAGTCAGAGGTTTGGCCCGATGGTACAGTTGGCTGAGAAGGAACAGTATGTTTTGTTTCCTGCTTCTTCTTTTTGGGAGCATCTGACATAGAAGTGTCTGAGATTTGATGAAAAGAATGAGGGCTGGACGTCAGGCTACATTCTACGACATCTGAAATAATGTATTCTTGAACAATGATTTGGAAAACCCCACATGGGCCATCGGAGATGATAAGCCTTGCCCCCCCCCCCCCGTGCCCAAGTTGGATGCCTGCAACTCCCTCTGGGACATGCTGGCAGCCTCCTTAACGGCTTCCCCCTGAGTAACCATCAGTGGAAGGTCTGCAGATTCCTACTCAGACTCCAGGCCTTCACCGGCCTCAAGAGGTATGGTCGGAATAGAGGGCACAGTTGTAGGATCTGGCCTATTTTGTGGGTGGCTCCTCTAAAGTTCCTGACATTGGGTCCATGTCTTTAGCTAAGCATTTCAAACACTGACTCTCTAGATAAAGTTATAGAGTGGCCAGGTGGCTCCTAAGAGTTTTAGGTACAAATGCCTGACAGATCTTACATGTGGTGTGGTCATAGTCTTGGCCTAGACAGAATAGGCAGAGCTTGTGTGAGTTGTTATGTGGAATCTCCCTTCCACACCGACACTTGCCCTTTCTACCTGATATTAACCCACATAAACAGTAGCAAGAAAGTAAAAAAAACCCTAGGGGGTACTTATCTGAACAAGGACAAGCACAAAGTCACTATTGCAAGTAAGTGACAACCGGAGCTGGCAGTCACACAGGCAGCAGAAAAGTTCTGAAGTAGGTGTGTTCTGATGTCTGCTTTATACCCGACATCCATTTATGGCTGACATTCGCTGAGTGATGCAGGCCATTGCATGTACCTTTGCAGTAGCATTTATCTTTTGTAGAATTGCCAGACGTGCAACCAACCAGAGGCAGACTGCCTCATGTTATGGATACAGCAGCACATGAATAGAAGGACATCATTATTTTGTATAATCTGATCAATATTTGTATAGTGTTTTTTTTTCATAATAAACATTTTCCATATTATATTTATTGGCATTGTGCAATATCACCACCACTACTCACCAGTAATACTAGCATCAGCAAAGCTTTAAAATGATGCATTAAATGTCCTGTTATCCATTTACGAAAGGAGTATTAATGATGCAACATATAGAGCGGAGTGAGCTCTTTGTGTACCGCACTATTATTAAATGCCATTTACTGCTCATGAAGCAAAGTAAAATGTCACTGTGTTAAATGCACAGCAAATTATACGTAATGCTGCTATACTCACTGTGTATGGAGAAAGTCCAGCAAAAAGGAATGACTTTAGCTAACCAGAACGTTTTTTTTCTTTGTTAATGGCTTCCTGCCACTTGTAAGGCATTGTTTTTATCTCCTTTAATGGTATTAAGTAAACATTAACATCAAAATATACCAAATGACACTGTTGTCTTAACTGTTCATGTCCAGGTTATTAATAAAGGCAGGGTCAAATATAGCCTTCTGAAACCTAACAAAAGTATCCCACTTGCAAATTAACAGAAAATGAGTACTCTATGTATTTACATATACATTTATCTTTATTGGCACAGAAAAAAACAAAGATGTGGGTGGAACCAGTTTTAGTCAGTTACTTTCCACGTACTCAGTTAAATTCATATTTATAGGGCCAGATAAATATGGCTGTTAATATCTCACCTTCATCTGTAATGTAAATATAAATGTCAGATATGGTACTGCTTTGTGGTTTATTATGAAGAACAACTAAATGTGGACAAGAGGCCATACAACTTAATGGTTTCATTAGCACATACAAAATTCTTTGGTCAGCAGTAAAAGGAATACTTACCAAGTGATATTTCTTTTTATTATAAGCCATAAAGTGCATCACTGAGCACCTAAAACCCCATTGATATTCCCTACATCCATGGCTATAAGAGATCTTTACCCAGACGTGAAACATGACTTGTGTTCTGAGGGTTGCTTGCAAATTCGCTGCCATGACATGAAACCGAGCTTGGATCCACCTCTGGGAAAGAGTGAACTGTTTTTTTTAGAAAGAAGCAGAAAGATAATTAAGAGAGTGGAAGAAGAATGGTGAGGGAAGTAATTATGGTCTCATGTGGGGAACAGAGCAGCTATGGTTATCTGCTGATAACATTAACACTAGGAGAGCTCAGGAGGACAAGGAGAAGATGGATGGCCAGGAAAGCAGGAACCATGACAGTGGCTATGGCAACATGGACAACAGTTCAATCAAGTGCAGTAAAGTTCTACCTGCAGAAGAGAAGTAGAAGTCAAGCTGCTCTGTGTCTACATAAACAAGTCTGGCCACAGGGGTAATAGAAGCTCAGTGATGTTTGAACCCCACACCCCAGTAGGACAGCAGTGTCAGCAGATAGAGAGGAGATAAGAGATTAATGAGGGAGTGGATATTACGTGGATAAAGTGCAGATAATACAGTGCAGTTGGTTACATGGCGTACTGGAGACATACCTGATCCTATTAAATGAAAAACAGTAGCGGGTTAAAATGAGAAGAGTGGGATGGGATATCCTTTTAATGCATGTTATTAAGATGACAAAATCTAAGGTAAAGAAATAACAAAAGAATACTTGGGTATCAATGTTAACCACATAAATATGTAGTGAGGGAGTGGATATACTACTTAAACAAAGATTAAGGTTAAGAATGACAGAGGTAAAGAAGAGAAAAGTTTGGCAGGCAATATCACACTGGAAAAAGAAGACAAACTGGATATAATGCATGTATCTTAAGGGCTTAATGAGGATGCACGGAGTTATATAGGGAAGAAAATATATATAAAAGTGAGGGAATGTGCACGTTCTACAAATGTGAGTTTGTAACCTAGCTGGATGGACTTGTGACCTAGCAGAACTGATTGTTTTATGATATGAGGAAGAGGAGTTCACCATTATTGTATGTTGATGTATCACACTGAGAGGTATCACACCATACGCATGTACCTGGTAGACTAGATTAAGAGGTTATGGGAAAAGTGATAGGAAAGTGCCAAAGGAACGAGTAGAAAGGTAGGATAAGAGGAAGAAAGAAACATTGCTAGTTATAAGATGGAAACAGGAATAAAAATAGAAAATAGAAATAATAAGCTAGGCTAGACTAAGTTTGTGGTGTGAGGAAGAATGATTGAGGACATGAGAAAGAAAAACAGGGAGAATTGTAAGACACAAGAAATGACATGGAGGTTGAGGGAGGCAGAGAAAATGCAAGCGGGGCTGAGCAGTAGGTGGTGGAACTAATTAATCCATGAAAAAGAGAAGGTGTATGGCTGAGATAACCAACATTAAAAATACACCAAATTAATGCATTGGAGGAAAGACTTTTGGTGGGATCAGGCAGTCAAATAGGAAATCCTGGCACTGAAATTATAACAATGGGAGAATGATGACCCGCTTTCACATATAACCAAGACAGGGTGGAAAGAGATGGAGATTTAACTGACAGAGTATTTCTATAGCAGACTCTATGTGAAAATGTCAGGAGGATTCCAATAGGAAAGAAAGAAGGACAGAGATGAGTATGGGACTGGAATACAGCAGATAGAGTGAGTGGAAATGGCTGGTTGGATTACTTGAAAGAGACTAACCCAGTAAAAATAAATCTAAAAAATAGAAAGCAGTGCAGTTAGGCAAATATCCAAATGGGGTCTCACAAAGTCTAAGAGAGTTAACTGTCATATTGGCAACAATTTAGTTGCCACTCACTTTGAGTATGGTAAATGGGTAAATATACAAAACAAACTAATGGTCTTAAAACTTTGTTGATGAGCTCAGTCACAATAATTTCAAAAAATCATGAAACTCAGGTAGTGTTCCAAAGCAACAAGCCTTTATTCATCACAGACAAGCAATCCTCAGTAACAAAAAAAAAAAGATACATAGGTTTCATGATTTTTGGAAATGATTGTGACTGAGCTCATCAACGAAGTTTTAAGACTACTAATTTCTTTGTTTTTCATTTTTTTCCTCAACACTTGTGGTGGTGAGGTTGGAAGTAGACAGATTCCTGTGCTTGTTCATTTTTTATGCAAATGGGTAAATATCATACAAAGGAAGGGAAAAATCAAAAGACTTAAACTGTACATTGATTTCAAAATAATGGCATGAGTGCTGACAAAGATGATGGAGCAGATTAAACAGATCAAGAATAAAATCCGTTAAACTGATATGGCAAATTAGTCATTTTTGTCCCACATTCTCAGAGGGAGAATTGGGGATTTAGGACATGTGAAAGCTCTGTAATGTGAGTTAAGGCTAACAATGTGATCTTCACTCCCTTAACAATTTGTTAATCATTTATAAACTAACTAAAAGTATGCTTTTTGGACTTGTCAAGCTGACCAAAGTTCCAAACTCTGTCAATATCAAATTAATGAATACAGCACACTGACAAGTAACATCATTGTTTAAATACCTTGACATATTGCTTGACCAACTATTAAAAGCTGTGATTACTTAAAAAAAAAAAAAAAAAACAGGAATAAAGATGATACTCCTCTCTTCTGGGTCAGAAAACTCCACCCTATCTAATTGTAACAGCTACAGTCATCAAAAGCAACAGAGTCCTGACTCAGCTTGATATGACCTGCCCATTATAGATGCATCTTTCAATAAAAAACACATCAAGCATATGAACCATCTCATATAAAATAAGTCCCCAGTGATACAAACACCATTGCCTTACTCTTTCTAACATAAACTGGCTACCCCAAAAAAGTTGGACTTTTATTCGAATCACTTCTTTTCAAATTCCTACATCCCAAAACATTTCACCTTGTGCAGATAAACTGACCTGAAAGACTTCCACCTACATCCTCAAAAGACATTCCATATCAAAACCTACCCTGCAGGCAAAAAAATTAAACTTCAGTGCTCCAACCAATCATTCTCACTTCTTACACCAGAACTGTGGGAATCTCTAGCATTCATCCTAAAAGACCTCTCTTTCTACTCCAAATTCCAATCAGAATCCAAAGCTCATCTCCAAAAATATTCCCAGTGCAGGTATTATCATGACGGTCACATCACCCGTCCTCTTTTCTATCAACTGCTTAGTCTCTTCCTTGTCTAATTCTTCCCTTCAGTCTTGAAATCCAAGTGTGTGAATAGTTGCAAATAACTTCCACATCATTTTATATGTTATGCATGTTGTCACCTCTGATGATTTACTCTGTTTCGAAATATCTATGTGCTTCTAATTGTATTCACTAAGGGTGCACCTGTAATTAATTGGTCATTGGTGATCAGTGTAGTATCTCAGTCAACAAAAATATCTAATAGACAATGAAACTGATTAAACTAAAGGAAGATTTTGACCTTACCCATTCCTTGCTTATTCTTTTATACATCCGAAAAAAGGAAATCTAATTTTATCAGAGCCATCAAAAGAACAAATAGGGTCTTGTCATGTAAACTAACTGGGTCATGTTTCAATAATAACATGGAACAAATATTCCTGATACTGTAAAGATGGGGTGCACCTAAAAACTGAATGCAGACACTCCTCAGCAGCTCTAAATGAAACAACTATTTTAGGACTATACAAACATAAGAAGAAACCGTATTTACTAAACTTTAAAAGTAGGGCATTAATTACACTATCATCCATAGCTGTATGCTTTAATTAGAAAACAAAGCAATAAAAACACCTCTTACAAGCAAATCATATAAATACAGGAATAGGGACAGAAACCTGGTTTCAAGAAGAAAACTGTGATATTTACATCTATAGATTAAATGTGTTTCACAATAAAAGAGTGTCTAATTTTAGGGGAAGTGGTATAACCATACACATAGGAATTAATATCAAGGGGAAAAATACATTTGTCTCTTCCATGTCTCTCTTCCTTCTTCCCTTCTCTTTCCTCCTTCCACTCTCTCCTTTCCTCCCACACCCATTACTATCTCGATTCTCTCGACTGCCCTCATTATTGTCTATAACAACTCCCTAGTTTGCCTTTCTTAAATCTCACTCACTTGCCTAAAGAGATCCATCCTGGTTACCACTGTAATTTCTGCCATTCCATCCTTCTTTCCACCAGCAAGACTTCTCCTCCTCATTCTTCTATAAGCCACCAGGCCCTCCTCTACGGCTTGTATTCCTCACATTTTTCCTCAAAGCTTACATATATACATGCAAATGTCAGCAGTGTCCCTAAATGGGTACCTTTGCCATGTGATTAAGTCTTTTCTCTGTAATGGTAGCCCAACCTCTGAAACTGACAAGTGAAAGGTTTCCCTTATAGCATGTAGAAACATGTTCTAAATGGAAACTACCCTTTCATCAGTGTATTTAAGTAGTTGTGTTACTCGATTCTTCTCAACATTTTCCCGAACTTCTTAAATGACTGACCTTTTATTCCCTTTTAACCCCAAATAATTGTAAAGCAAGTCATCTTCCATAAATGAAAGATCAAAATTATATCCTCATATCAACTCAAAAGAGAAAACAATGTTTAATTTCTGATCTTGAGGATTCACTATCTGAGAGCTGCCAGCTAGTCAATGGTAATCACTGTGCCTTCATTCTGGGAGGACAAGCAAACCAGTGACATCATGGCAGCCTCCAAAGGGGCAAAGCTAGAGGCCTAAGAATTAGCAGGCATCTGGGCCAGGTTCTGGAAAAATAACTCTGCAGAACAGATTCCCTTTGATCTAGGACAATCAGATGAAGTATAAGATACTTTTCTGATCTCTCATCTATCCCACTCATGGAAGACCTGCTTCTCTTACTTCTCTGTATTTATTTTCCTTATGGAAGGGATGTCTGCTGGTGGGCTGCTGAGACTCAGCAGATATGGCAAACTGATTAGTAAGGAAATGAAGTCTACATCTGCCTGAGCTAATTCTTTTCTTTTTATTTTTTTTTTTCACTAAATGAAAAAAGGGGACATAGAGTGGTTGGGCCCAAAGCAGTAAGGACAGTGGAAATTAAAGTTTTTTATGAGGGATCTGGTGTTTGCATTCACAAACAGTAACCGTTTCATGTGTGATCATACCATTTGCCATCAACAGGTATCAGCCAATTGCCAACAAGGGAAACTATCCCGGCAACAGTTATCACATTGTTATAATAATACAGAGTAAAGATACTTACCTACCCTGTCTGACAAACCATAAGGCTGAACTCGGCACTGACCTCATTACTTCTCAGCCTGTATAATATCCATACATTCACTGTGGCAAGAAAGAAGTAAAGATGGCACTGGCCGATGTCACCTTGATGCCAGGAACATGTCAATGTCCCAGGAAAGATGAAGTCAATCCAGCTGGAAGAAGGAAAGGTGAGCAGTTCTGTACATCTGGCCAGAAGTCATGCCTCTACCAGTGACAGAGATCCCTACAGTGAGGAATGCAGCAGTTATCCATATGAAGAATACCAGTAGATGTTCATGGTATTGACAGGAATCAACATCATCAATTCCTTTTTCCCATTTTTACATGAGGTCAAGGTATCATCTCTCCCTACTCAGTGCTACTCTCCTACCTTCTTTGACACTCATGCCGTGAAGGCCTTCCCCCTCACACAGTACATCCACTTCTTTGCTGGATGCCCTCATTTCCTCTTGCCTTCATCCTGTCTGTCCCAAATCATCTTCACCAGATTGCCTTCTGCTTTTCTGCACATGTGCCCAAACCATCATAATCTGTTCTCTTTGACCTTTGCTGTAATTGGAGCTAATTTAGCTTCTGCTGTTATGTTCTCATTTCTTCATCTGTCCCACAGCATGCATGCTACCACTTGTCTTGGGTCCTTCATCTCCATCATCTCTTTCCTCCTATAATGCCCAGGTTTCCATACCATACAATAGTACTGGTCGTACAATTGTTTTGTACACTTTACTTTTTTGGATTATTTGGCATCTTCTGTCATATACTACACCTGTCAATCAAGCTGTAGTCCCTCTGATTGTAGCTTTGACCTCCTCACTCAGACTTCCCTTCTCCTCAATCATCTCTCCCAAATACTCAAAGTCATTAACCTGTTCAACTATTTTCCCTTCTATCTCAATTTGCAGCTTCTTCTGCTTTCCTCAATTTGCTGCCAATACAGCTGTCTTATCTGTACTCAGTTTCATACCATGTGCCTTCAGTTTTACATTTCATTCCCCTATCCTTTGCCGAAATTCTTTCTCAGAGTCTGCCTGCAATGCATAAGTGTCTTCATACAGCAACTTTGTTGATCTGTCACCTCTGACCTGCTTGCTAATGTAGTCCATCACCAGTATGAATAGCAGTGGGCTCAGAACTGAGTCCTAATGCACACCCACTCCCACTGGGAACCCCTCTGTGAGACCAAACACTGTTTGTACTTGAGTCATTGAGTCCTTATCCATGGTTTGCATGAATTCTACCAATGTTTCTGGGACTTTGAACCGTCACAAGACTGCCCAAAATCAGCTTTCTTGAGACCTTGTCATATGCTTTCTCCAAGTCTAGGAATGCCCAGTTGGACTCTTTCTTTATTTCTAGCTTGTCCTCAAGGATCTGTCTCACTGTAAACACTTGGTCATTTGTGCTGTATCCTGATCTGAATCAGAACAGCTCATCTCTGATCTTAATTTCTACTGCTCTGTGTATTTGTTTATCAATCATCCTGTCCAGAACTTTCATCCATTGGGATAGGAGTTTGATACCTCTACACTGCCCACAGTTGTGAATGTCCCATTTGTTCTTGAGCAATGGCACTAGTATGCTTGTTCTCCAGTCATCTGGGATCTCTCTCTCTCTCTCTCCATACTGCACTTCTCCCCTGTCTTACCAACATTTTGATCATATCTCCTGTGACTTCATCTAAGCCTGTTGCTTCAACTGACTTCATTTTCCTTAATGCTGCTCCTCCTCTTCTCTCATCACAGGCTGTGTCTGGGGCAGTACAACTTTTGTGGGCTCTTCATCATTTAGAAGCTGCTGGAAGTACTCCTTCCATCTGCCTTTAATATCCTGCGGACTGGGGAGCAGGTTGTTCCTGGCATCCCTTATGAAGGGTGTCTATCTTCTTTATCTTTCTGTCTTTGACTTGCAACCTGATACAGCTGGGTCTACATCCCTTCAGAGAACTGTCACTTCAACGAACGGCATTTAATTGAAAATGCAATTCATTGAATTCTGCTCATGGGGGGGTGCACCCCACATCCCCCCTAATTATATCTGCGAACTCCAAGATTGCACTACAGTCTGGAAAGGGCAAATTTTCTGATCCTCACTGTACAGCGATCCCAGTATGAACAGTTTGACGAATGGCATGTTTGATGTAATTGCACTGAAAAATGAACTGATTTTTTTGCTGAACTGATAGGGACCCAATAGAGTTTCTTTGAGTCATCCACTGAGTCACTTTCTAGAAGTTGGTAGAGTGCCTCCAATGCCTTGTTCTTTGCTACTGCAACTCCTCTCTTAGCCTCTTTGTTAGCCAGCTAGTATTCCTTCCTAGCTTGGTCCATTTTTTTTCTATCTCTCACTTTTTCTGGCCCTCCTTCTTTATTTTGATGACTTCTTGGACTTCTGTATTCCACCACCAACTTTCCTTATGTATCTTACTTCCACATCTGGCTCAGCGACATATCTAGTCTGTAGCCCATACACATGCTGTTTTGAGGTATTGTCTTTCCTCTTTAACTCCATCTATGTCCTTTCCTTCTTCAAGTGTTAGAGCCCTGAGTAATTCCTTGAACTCTTCTGCTTTCCCCTTCAACAACTTTCAGGTCTCCAGCATGGTCTGTGTTGACCTTAGAAACATCTCTGACCACTGCTTGCAGCTAATTGTGGCAACCAGTGGTTTATGCAGTGGGCTGACTGTTTTACTGGGGATGACTTTGCAATCACTGATTCTACCCCAGTTCTCTTTCCTTACTAGAAGGAAGTCTACCCGAGTTGCATGTTGGCCGCTCTTGTATGTGATATTGTGACTTTCTGAACCGTGTGTTGGCTACTATCAATCCATTTGCCAAAAAGAAGTCTAGAATGGTCTCTTCTACTTTTTTCCTGTTGTACGACTCATGTCAACCAGATGGTCCTCATATCCTCTTCTGTCTGTCCCAATATGAGTATTCATGTCACCCATTATCAACACCAATTCCCATTGTTCTGCTTTATCTAGTAGGTCTTGCAACTGCTGTCTGAATGCACACTTTTCCTCATTATCACAACCCTGCTGTGGAGCACAGCTTGAGCTTATAATTCTGATAAAATCCCTTACTGTCTGTTAAAGACTCTCCCTCAGCACAATTCTCACACCATTTCTAGCCTGTCCTGCTTCTTACTAGTAAATTCTGGATCACAAGCCAAGTGGCTCTGCTGCACTGCCCTTCCATCTTGTCTCCAGAACACACAGAATGTCCAGTGTCTCCTCTTTACCATCATGGCTTCTACTTCCAAGCCTCGTCCTGTTAGTGGCCCTACAGTCAGTGTGGCAAATTGACAGGCTTGCTTTATGCATAGGGTTCTAGGATACCAGTAGGCCAAAAAGGTGTGGATTCAGTTAGAGGAAATGATTGAAATGATAAAATGAGAGAAAAAGGGGAGAGACGATTTTTTTTGTTCACTTTTTGTTTTGTTTTTTTTTTAGGTACAAAAGTCACAGAGGTATAGGAAAAAGACAGACATTAGCATAATCAATCTTGTTAGAATGGGTAAGAGGTGTGCAGCCTAAAAATTGGTAAAATGATAAAAGGGAAGACAGACTAAAGACCAGGATATTTACAGAAGAAATTTAAACACAATAATGGAAATAACAAAAGGAGTACAGAAATGACCAGGGGTGGAATGAAGTTGTCGCAGGAAAGGATTTTTACAATATTACTAGGAGGAAATGGACTAAGAAAGATAGGATGAAGACAAGAACTGCGTGGAAAAAGAGCTGATGCACCATTAAGTTCTAATGTTATGAAATATGATGTGTTTGATACGTTGAAAAGTGAAATGTTTGTGGTATGAGACTGTCAAAGCACAATGATATTGTAGATGTGACCGGGGCATAAGTTAGAGCAATTTGTGTATGTCTGTGTGTTTAAGTAGTGAGATTTTTTGAAAAATAAATAAGGCATGTACACACCAAAAATATGGCAGTGGTAAAAACATCTTTGAAAGCTGCTAACCTTTTCCTTTCCTGCACTGTTCCCCCAACTCCATAAAAGGGATTCTCACTATACCAGTCAATTCATACTGTATAATATCTGGCTTGTGCTTTTGTAGCCAGTAATGTGAGTGTTACACCCTTTAATGTTGTGTGCACATATGTATATTTATTAGTTCTGCAATATACTTTGACACTCAAAAATTGTGATACTGTTTCTTATGACTTCTGACTGGTTGTTTAAACATACAGATCAGTATTTCTCTGGATGTATAACATTCTATTTCTGTAAAATGTCATCCATTCTGTCCTTTAAAATCTACTGTACAGTACCTGAAGAAAGACAGTCATTGTCTTTTATGCATACTCACTTATCATTGTTAGCAGTGTCACATTCATAAAGGAACAAATAAAAGCTGGAAGTCAATAGCACTCAGAAGTGGAAACTGCTAATACAATAGTTACTATCAGTTGAACTTGATATTATATTATAGAAAAATACTGTACATTGTCTATACCCCTGATGTAGCCCATGTATTTTCTGACAAAATTCCAAATGTAAAAATCAATAAAAACACATTACATATGGGTGATTTTCATTACCCAAATACTCGATGAGTAAACCACTCAACCCCAAATAAATTTGTTCGCCTACAAACTATGTTACTGAAGTAAGAAACCCAACTAGCAATGGCAGGAGGCTGTTTCTGCTCATTATTCATTAATTGATTCTCCCACTACCTGCTTAATTTAAATCAAGGTTACAGTGGAATTGGAGCTTATCATGGTGGTTACAAGGCAGAGAAAATAATCCTGTATAGGAAGTAGGATAACATACTATCTCAGAGGGTACCCTTCAGAACATCAAATGGCCATAATGTCGAACCACATATGGCTGAGATGAGAACATCATTTCTTCACAACATTGAACCATTTGAAAGGAGATCGATGTAGGGAAAAATTCCCATTCACTTCAATGTAAGTGTGATCTTAGAGTTGGCATATTTAAGTAGCAGGGTGTGTGGGGAGTACAGAAGGCATAGCCCCTCTGCTGTAGCAAAAAAAAAAAGTTTTTTTTTTGTATTTTTGGTTCAATGTTGTAAAGAAACAAGGTTTTCATCTTGGTCATATGCGTGTCGACATTATGGCCATTCTACTATCTGAAGTTGACCCATCTAAGAACATAAACCTACTCAATTATACATGGCATATGGACACACATGCAATCTGAAAGATCAACAGTTCACTTACAGTATGTCTTAGGGTTGTGGGAACAAAACAAAGTTCCAGTCAAAAGCAACATAAGGATAAAATGCGTACTACACAGGAGAAGTCATTTCAGAAACCAAATGGAGAGCCAAGCTTTGATAGGTAGCAATGCTAGCCACTGAGTCACTGTGTGATGATGTCATCATCTTTAACCTACGAATAAAATTAAACTCACTTATAAATAAATCATCCTTAATAGGCTTTACCAAAAGAAGCTATGGTGCAATAAATGTCATACTTTTGAAAACGTAAGGAGTTTTATCATCACAAATAAATGCATGCAGGATCCTACAAATGAATGTCATGAAATAGTTTAATTCTGTATTCATGGACACATACTTTTGAGAAATAAACATACTCATAAATTAAAAAATATGCTGGTAGGATTACAAATAAAAAACTATAATACAATAAACGGTGCCGCCTATATTCAAAAATCAACACAGATATAAAACAAGTAGATGAAATAATGGCACAGAAACTACCTAACATTCTTAACAAATCATCCATGTCAAATCAAGACCTCAGAATGATCTCCAAAGTTGAAAGCAGTAGTGAGTTTTTCTTTAGCTGCACTGGAAAAACAGAGAAAACTTCTAAATATTAGTGATTATCAATAAACAATGAAGTGATTACCCAGCCACAGCAAACTCACATCTGCAGATACATTTTGTGCAAATTTCACAATAAGCAAATGCATATATCAGACAAAGACATAGGAACATATGAAGAATATTAGACAAATGATCGTAGGGGACCAGAAGATGATCTGTGAAGTCACTGTTAAATATGCATGCGTCCTGACATCCTTTAAAATCAGTTAATAGTGATCATGTCTTAAATAAAATAGGGCTATACAAGACCACTTTAAGATAAATGTATGTCCACTCATCTAACCATCAAGAAGCCTTAAAGGTAACTAAGGCAGTACATTGACCTGTGGTAGTAACTTATTTCATAATTTGGGAACACGTTGAGTTAGGAAATCCTTGCTGATACAGTTAGATGATAGGCTTGAAATTCTACATAGCAAAAGAAGCAGTGTATTTGACAGCAGGTCTGATAAGGGAAGACTATAGCAGTATGCTACATTCCTTGGATCTTAAAGATATTCCTTTGGAAAGTAACATAGACATATGAAAGGATTTTCTGACTTTTATGGAAGCATGAAGAACAGATAAGAGAGAATTGGTTGCATAAGTATCTAGGTCCTTTATGAACATGAATATCTGAAGAGAAGTACCATTTATAAAACATGCGGTTGGAGCTTTTTTGCCAGATGTATGATTTTTCAATTAGACTGAAACTGATTTCAGTACACAAAGTATGTGCATACTGCAGTCCTTGCTGGAGTTCCAAAGTGTCAATGGATGAGTCGATAGCAGTGTCCAGCTTGCAGTGACCAGCCAGCCTGGTCAACCACATTCTGGGAAGTTGACATATGTCTACAAAGTAAATGCTGAAGAGTAAAAGGCCCAGCAGTGAACCCTCTGGCACCCAAGTGGTTAAATTTTGCATTCATAGAGGTTACCAGCAACTATCATAACTTGTACTCCAACATATTGCATAGGGACTTACATTACGTTTATCTAAGTTTTCAATAAGAACAGCATCCAGTATCAAAAGCTTTGGTCAGGCTGAGATATGCACTGTGTACTAAGAGGTCAATATCCACAAAATCTGTATCTTTTTCAAAGAAGCTTACCAGATTTAGGAAACAGAACCTACCCTTTACAAAACTAAAGTGACTGGGATATAGATAAATTAAATTGCTGCCTGCATAAATGACTTCTGCTATGCAATGTTCCTTGGCGTTACATATAATGCTGCAGAGGCTAATAGACCTATACTGACCTGACTCCATAGACACAACATCCTTGTGTAGGCAAAGGACAGGCTGTGGTTGGACACTTAAGCAGCTGCTTAGCTAGTGCATAAATGGTACTGATATGAATGTAGTATGATATATTGCTAGGTCCCTTGGAAATATTTTTAGTATTTGACAGGGATTCTGAAATTTGTTCCAAAGTGATTTCAAGGGAACTACATTTTCGGGGATAATGGGGCAACAATGTGGGCAGGCGGTGTAAAGTTGTCTGCTATTAATGGGATTGGAATATGTGGGATTCATGTCAAGTTGCTGAAGGTAATTTCAGTGAATGGAAACAAACAGAAAACCATTTGCCAAAACTACTTTTGGCAAACATTAGAACAGTTTTTTGCAGGTGAACAAGCCCCACAGCACCTCCCATATGTGGAAACACACCCCAGCTTATATATATCAGCTCTGAAGTCAGACAACAGTGGAAAAAAAAATCAAGCTCCACTGTCAGCAAAAGTGGTTTCGGTGAATAACACTCACTCTTCTTGCATTCACCAAAACTACATTCATGCACATGACCCACTCCTGAATGTGTGATGTCACTATGAATGGGCTCAATGCATTCTTGGACATTATTCCTTAATTTCTCTTGGTTAATTACTTAGATTAACTGCTGCCATAAGTAAAATGAAAAGCTAAGCTGTACAGTTCATGGCAACAGTTAAATAAAATAACAATAAATACATTAAAAACTAAAAACTCAAGTTCCATGAGATCAAGCAACATGCTTAGTGGTTGGTCCACTATGCAAAATCCCAGAAACTCAACTATTATCTGTGAACAAAATGTTAACATGTGGACATATTCCTGACCTGAGTCGACAAGCTGTATGTAAGATCATATCAGACCTAAACAATTTTACACTAACAAGTTGTCTATGTTTTTGGTGATCAAATTTAGCCTTGATCCTCCTAGATTTATGATGTACCTCATAACGTTAGACTTGATAAAATAGATAGTGTATGCTGCATATGCTAGAGGAAAACAGTTCTTGTACTCACTTTCCTCACTTATCTAGAGGAAAATATTTTTTTATTCAGGCTTGTCCAAGGGTTAGCTCCCAGTGTTCTCTCTATCTGATGAATCTGGGCATTTTGAGGCAATGTAGAAATTGTCTCATGTACACAGACAACCCTCTCCTCCTACCACCCAACACTCCAACCTTGTGAGAGATGCACTTATCTAGCCAAACTGAAGGTAAATGTCTCTCCAACCAAGACTGAACTTGACAGTCAAGAGGAAGGAGAAGGTAAACGTTTGCACCACACCACACTCATCACATAGTCTCACTAAATCTACACCACCAAAATCCACACATAGTAAAACAAAAACATTCATGGAGGCTCTCAATAATAATCTGTCCAATCAACAGAGACCTCCAAAGCAGAAACACAAGCAACCTTTATCTCCCAACATAACCCAAATGACACATAGCTCACAGACTCAGTGTGCCACTCAACAACAGCCAATAAGGCAAAACAACGTACCTAACACACTAGTCATAGGTGACTCTATAGTTAGGCACACTGATGTCCCATTCACCAGGCTAAACAAGGAGAAGGTTACTGTCAGCTGCCTGTAGGGTGCCAGGATCCACCACATAACCCACGCACTCAGGTCACTCCACAACAATTACAAATATGACTCTGTCATTGTCCATTTTGGTGTGAATGACCTGAGATGTACCTCCCTGGACTACATGAAAAGAGACATGGAAGAGCTCTCTGATCTTGTAGCCCAAGCAGGTATGACCCTAGCCCTGAGTAGCATTCTGCCATTGCCCAGAATGATACCGCAGTACAAGGACAAAATGATTGACTTCAACAATTGGCTAAGCTTCTGGTGTCATTCTAATGGGATCCAGTATCTGTCTGCTTGGGATGACATGGTTCGACAGACCACGATGCTTTGCCACCGATGGCCAGCACCTGTTGCCCCTGGGATTCCGGATACTGGCTAAGGCTCTTGGCATGTCTATAATGCCTTTTTTAGGCAAGGTTCAAATGACAAATCACCGCCGTAACAGGAACAGGCAAGCAAAAACTGAGGGTAATGCTACTCAATGCTAGAAGTCTAAATCTCAAAATGCACTCACTCAAGGCACTCCTTAAAATGGAGAACATCGATATCTTTGCAGTGACTGAGACCTGGTTCAAGGCTCCAGAGAGCACCCCTGCACTACCATAACTCATACCACACTTTTTGGTCATATAACCTCGACCAAAACAGGTGTGTCCATATTCATTAAGGATATCCACACCTCCAGGCTAGTTGCTCAGCATAATGCATCCGAGGTTATCCAAGTGCAACTAACTCTGGGCAAAACTGCAGTCCAAATTGTAGCTTGCTACAGATCCCCCACCATGCCCCAGGATTCCCACTCTTCTTTTCTTGATGTACTGGAAAATATTAGGGTTCGACCAAACATCCTAAAAATGGGCAACTTCAACTACCCCACCATTAACTGGGAAAACTACTCGTGTACTAACTCCTTAGCTCAATGCTTTTTGGAATTCATAAACTCCAATGCCCTGGATCAGCTTATCCACACCCCCACCAGGGGCAACAATATCCTAGACCTAGTCATTACCAACATGAGTGACCGGTGTTCCACACCTGAAGTCATCTCCTCATTGGTCCGATCTAACCATAAGCTAATCACCCTCGATATCCACATCCCGCCCCCATCCCCCATTAAGGAAGCCACAGTAAAAAATTTCTCCAAAGCCAACTTCATGCTTCTTAAGACAGAAGTGGTGAACTTCATGACACTCATGCAGATGGACAATACAGTTACAACTGCTGAATCCTACACAAATGCACTCTATAAGCACTTACACGAATGCATGGACCGTGCTATCCCAAACAGAACCAAGAAGCTATCCTCCAAAAAAACGAAGCCAATCTGGTGGTCCCCTGCCATAAACAAACTCAACAACAGAAGGAAGAAACTCTTGCAAAAGAGAGAAAAGTCCCATGAGTGGAGGAACTCCCTGGTCAGCCTCAGTAAGAAGCTGAGATCCTTTATAAGATCCTCCAATGCTAGCTATGAAAACAAAATCACCACTAATTCTAAGGACAACCACAAAGCATTCTATAGCTATGTCAAGAATCTCGATGGCAACACCCAGCTCTGCTCTGAGTTACAGCACAATGGCATGAAAATTACAGAACCAGCTGATATTGCCAACATCCTGCCAGATAGGTTCTGTGCTAACTTTACCCCCCCCCCCTCACCCCCTAAAGGGCCCATATCTATACAGGAAGAATGCAGAGTCCCTGTAATTACAACTATGCAGGTAAAAGCTGCACTCTCTAAAGCCAAAAACACAGCATCCATGGGACCAGACAACATCCCAGGATGCATTTTACATGAACTTTAGAATGAACTGGCTCCCCACTTAAGCACCATGTTTAATAATAGCCTCGCATCAGGCTTTGTGCCCACTGAATGGCACACAGCAGCAGTTATCCCACTCCACAAAGGGGGAGCCACCACTGATCCCAGGAACTATCAACCTATTAGCCTGATGTGCCTGGTCTGCAAGGCCATGGAACGTATCATCATGGAACTCATAAACAAAGACATTGATAACATCCAAACACTGGATCCCACCCAGTTTGGGTATGTGAAAGGCAGATTATGCCTCCTGAACCTAATTGACTTCTTTGAGGCAGTCACCAAAGCCGTAGATGAGGGTAAGGTGGTTCACACAGCCTATCTTGACCTTGCCAAGGCTTTCAACATCATCCCCCATTCTGGAATTATAGCTAAACTCACTAAACTAGGTATAAATCCCTACATCATAAGATGGGTTGCCAACTGGCTCACTGACAGAACTCACACTGTAAAAGATGCAGACTCCAAATCTGACCTCAAACCAGTAACAAGTGGAGTACCATAGGGTTCAGTCCTGGGACCTCTCCTGTTTGGTATCTACTTCACTGAAGTACAGGCTAACACAGAAGGCCTCTGGCTAATGAAGTTCGCAGATGACTGCAAACTAGGAGCCATAATCAAGTCCCCAAATGATGTGTACATCCTACAGAAGGGCCTCGCTGAGACAGATGCCTGGTGTCAGAGCCATGGCCTCAAGCTCAATGCCAAAATGTGCAGTGTCATCCCCCTTGGTAAAAACTCTGTACCCATGAACTACCACACAGGCAACAATCTACTTAACACCGAATGTGTGATAAGAGACCTTGGGACCCAGGTGGACAGTAGTCTCTCCTTTGATAGTCACATCGCCACAGTAGTCAGGAAGTCCTTCTACATGGCACACCTCATCATAAAAGGTTTCTCATCCAGGAAAAAAGAGGTAATTGTTCCCCTCTACTAGACACTCATTAGACCCATTATAGAGTACAACACCCCTTTTGGAATGTACCTCACAAGACATCTGCAGCAGCTGGAAAGGCCACAGAAGTACCTCACAAAGAGGATTACTGGCCTCAAACAAATGCCCTACACTGACCGTCTCAAAAAACTCCAGCTTTATTCCGTAGTATATCACCTACTCCAAGGTGATCTCTGCCTAACATATAAAGCTATGTCAAACCCAGAGCTGTTGGACATGCTACACCTAAAGAAATACCATTCCCTCCAAGCTACATGCTCTAGGGACCTAAACCTTGTCAGCACAATAAACAGGACATGCTGAAAGGATTCCTGTCCCAGAGACTTCCCATACTCTGGAATAGGCTACCCATCTATGTCAAGCAAAGTTCTTCATTAGCACTCTTTAAGAAAAATCTTGATGAGTGGATGGGAAATAGGAAATACACCCCGGGATCACTTCTGTGTCTGTGCTTGACAGTGACACAGGATAAATAACTTTCTTGGGCGGCGTAAGCCAGGGATCCTTGTCGGCTAGGCTTACGTAGGCCCTTGGGCCGATAGCCTAGTACCTACCTATGAACCTATAAACCTATAGCTCAACCTTTTTGAAGTACTTTATACTTTTTTTGTTGTGTTTTTCGGCTTTTCCCAGTTAGGGGTCGCCACAGTGGAACTCGGGTATGCTAATGATTGGCAGTAGATTTTTACATGCCGAGTTGCCAGCTCTGACGCGCAACCTTCAATGAAGGTACGCCCATTCACGCATGTCTCCGCACAGAAGACGCTCTAGCTGAGAATCGAACAGGACAACGTCTTACTGTGAGGCGACAACGCTACCGCAGCACCACCACCGCAGTATGAAGTCTACTACACATAAATGAGTAACTGACAAATTAATGGCATTAAATCTTACTCTATAAACTGTTCAGTGGCAGAACACTAGTTAAGCAACAGGACACAAGAAGACAGGGCAAGAGTTTTGCTCTCTCTTCTGGTGAGAGCTGTCAATGGCTTCTTGCAGTGTTTTCACTGGGACACTTTTTTTTAAACTATGTTCTCATATTTAAAATTGGGTAGTAGGTTCTATGTAGCCTGATATGCTAACAGTTGTATGATGGGTAAAAATTGTCTATGATGGAGTAAAAACTGCACATCCGATACAGTAATAATGATCTCATCTATAATGACAATAAATGTATCATTATGAGGTTTGACAAAAAGGACATCGATTATGGCAAAACATAAAAGGCCAAATCATAAAAAAATGACTCCAACATTAAAGACCGGACAGCAGTGCTACAGAATAAATTAAACTGCAACAAATATCAGAAGAACATATTATGGATCCTATTTAATTCCAGAGGGCATTCTAGTCACTCTGCTGTGATCTTAGTATTATTTTACATTTCACTGATCTAATTCTTTTTGAAAACATCACTGTATTTTGTAGCTTTTGACCAACCCCACCTGAATTAACTTGAAAAAGTGCCACAACTCTTTAATAAAAAATAGAAGTTTGTTTTAGAACTGTGTATAAACCTACAACTGTTTTTTTAGTAAAATCCAATGAAGCTAAGAAATATACAAAAGTTACATAAAATCTGTGCTTGTTTGGTAATGCAAAAGATCTGTAAAGTGTGAAAAAAAATCTGCAAAACAGTAATTAAACTTGCAACTGTTTCCAGCGAAGATTTAAAACTGTATCTGTGTAATTGTTTTATTATACGACTACAACAAAATTTTGAAGGTAAAGCTGTAGTCTTTTTTCCCATGGGAAATGTAGATGAAACACAAACTCTTTTACAGTTAACCAAGCTAAACCAGTTCTCTCCTTCTGGCTAGTTAGGAATTACATCACTCTATTGAGGTCTACTCTTTTTTGTATAAAAAAAGACCAGGAAAGGTGCCACAGACATTTTAGATACAGATTCTGTATGGTTGTTACTGCACTGACTAAAATGTTCCTGTGAAGGCCTGTCCTGAGACACCTGCTGTGCATGACCCTCATGTTATAAAAACCCACCTCTTAATTTGAAGATCCAGCTCCTAGATGACATTTTGGGAACAGCCACTGTGGGGTCCTGGAGGTTCTTCATGGACTTATTACTGTTGCATTTCATGCAGTTTGTGAGTTTGTTCTATTTAGCTTTGCCTGCTGCATTTTTACATTTTAGACAGTGGGTAGATAGGGTTTTGTAGTTCTTTCAGACAGCTTTCAGTTAGGTATTATTTAGTTGTTTAGTTAATGGTCTTCTGTCAGATATATGGCTGTTGCTATACTTTACGTTAGATTTCTCTGCACAAAATGAGACCTTGCTTGTATACTTATGTTCCTAAACTATATTACTCAATTTTCCTTCAGTAAAGAATTTTAGTTATTGTATTTTTTTGAGATTTATTTATGTATTGTAGGAAAGCTATTGCTATCTGTTGGTTTACAGATATGGCATGCACCTCTGAAAACATGCTCAGCTATACAGCACTGTTGTTCTTACATTTTATTTGTGTTTTTTTAAAAGTGGAATATTAACTGATGTTTGATACAGTTGGTTTGATGGTGATAGTCCAATCAGAAGGCAGAAGCGAGTTGTAGTACTGGTAGGTGTTATGATACCCTCCTGGAAATTAGCATGTGTGTGTTTGTGTCCGTGCATGTGTGTCGGTATGTGCATACATCTGTGTGTGCATGTGTGTGTATGCATGTGTGCTTAGGCAATAATTTAGTTACAATGCAGTTTGCTGCCAGTTATGTGGATTGTGATACCACATCCAATGGCCCTCACATGTTTGGGCTAGCAGTGGCCACCACATGCCATCCCAGGTTATAAAAATGCAACAAATTATGCAGAAGAGTTTTAGAATATGTCAGTATACTCAAATTCATACTTAAAGGAAAATCTTATATGGTTTTAATGTTTCATCTGGTTTTATTTAAAAGTCTATGCCTGGAGCACATCCATGAGGAAGTTAATACCAAAACTGGGCATATAATACTAAAGCTGAACATTAACAACAGAAAAAACTAAATACCAGTAATAGAAAAACACGTGGCAGACACATTACACAATCAGTTTCAGTGTTTTACAACAAGTAAGCTCTTCCTTACAATTATAGTAGCAGAAGGCCATCATCAAAGTCTTTCACATTCTATCAACACCAGAGAGTTATGGCAGCTATGCTTCTTGAAGTCTGTAGATCAAAAGCTCAACACTTAAAACTACTAACCCAACATACAAAAAAGCATAAATCACCTCACAGACAAGTAACATGCATTATTACATAAATCTCTCCACAGTCCCTTGAAGCACTGTAGCATAGTTATAATGTTTCTTACTGTCCCTTTCTTTCTCACTGTTCTCTCTTACTGTAGCATCTAGAAGCTGCTATGAGTGTAAGGCAACAATGGTTAGAACTGCACAGTGTACAGAACTAGCATACAGAAAGTACTCCATATCAAGGTAGCAGACTCTAACTCATGCAAACATGTTGATCAATGTTCTTTGTGAATGAATGCAGTTATGGCCTCCACCAAAGCCTTCCTCTCCAGTTGTCCAGACCTTCTGAGCAGGACATCCTCCCCACATTATGATACCCTCCTGGAAATTAGTATGTGTGTGTGTGTGTGTGTGTGTGTGTGTGTGTGTGTGTGTGTGTGTGTGTGTCCATCCTTAAAACCATATAAGACTTTCCTCTAAATATGAATGTGAGTATACTGACATATTCTAAAACTCTTCTGTATAACTTGTTGAATTTTTATAACCTGGGGTGGCATGTGGTGGCCAGAACAGCATCCATTCAGCCCCCTGGCTGCTGGTTCCATTAACTGGGAAAACTACTCAGGTACCAATAGACTTGTCCAGCGTTTCCTGGAATTCATTTATTCCAATGCCCTGGACCAGCTTTTTTTTACCCTAACTAGAGGTAGCGACATCCTTCACCTGGTCGTTACTAACACGGGTGACCGTTGCTCTATACCAATAGTCAACTCCTCCCTGGTTAGATCTGATCACAAACTAATCACCTTGGAAATCCGCACCCCTCCAACCCCCCTGCAAAGGTAACCACCATGAAAAACTTCTCCAAAGCTAACTTTGGGCTCCTAAGAACAGAGGTGGCTAACTTGATGGCACCCATGCAAATGGAGAATAGTTGCATGACCACTGAATTATACACCAATGCACTGTACGAACACGTACACAAATGCATGGATCTCGCCATACCCAATAGAACCAAGATGCTCTCCTCCAAAAAAAGGAAGCCAATCTGGTGGTCCCCTGCCATAAACAAACTCTACAACAGAAGGAGAAAACTGATGCGGAATAAGGTGAAGTCCCAAGACTGTAAAAACTCCCTTTCAACCTCAACAGAAAGTTGAGAACCCTCATCAAATCCTCTAAAGCTAGCTATGAAAACAAAATTGTAGCAGATAGTAAAGACAACCACAAGGCCTTCTATAGTTATGTAAAGAACCTCCACTGCAATACCCAGATTTGCTCTGAACTACTGCACAATGGTACCTCTTATACCGAGCCAACAAATATTGCCAATATACTGGCCAACAGATTCAGTGCCACCCCCCCCCCCCACCAAAGGACCAGTCACAATAACAGTAGATTGCCAGGCACCTAGTATTACTGCTACACAGGTTAAAACAGCACTGTCCAAGGCCAAGAATACAGCTTCTGTGGGACCTAACAATATCCCTGGCTGTGTTCTACATAAACTACAGAGTGAACTGGCACCTCACCTGTGTGCCCAGTTCAGTCACATCTCAGGCTTTGCCCCTATCAAATGGTGCACTGCTATAGTCATCCCCCTCCACAAAGGAGGAGCGACTACAGACCCTGGGAACTATCTCCCCATTAGCCTGACAAGTCTGATATGCAAAGCTATGGAACGCATCATCATGGACCTAATAAACAAGGATATAGGAAAAATCCAAACTCTGGATCCCACACAGTTTGGTTTTGTGAAGGGTAGACCATGCCTGCTCAACTTGGTTGACTTCTTTGAGTCAATCACCAGAGCTGTGGATGAAGGCAAAGTGGTTCATACAGCCTACCTTGATCTGGCCAAGGCCTTTGATACCATTCCCCACTCAGGAATCATAGAAAAACTCACGAAGCTAGGCATCAACCCCTATATCACTAGGTGGGTTGCAAATTGGCTCACAGATAGAACCCACAGTGTGAAAGTAGCTGACTCCAAGTCAGACTGATGACCAGTCACGAGTGGAGTCCCACAGGGATTGGTCCTGGTTCCTCTCCTGTTTGGTACCTACTTCTCAGAAGTACAGTCCAACACGAAGGGACTCTGGCTGACAAAGTTCACAAATGATTGCAAGTTGGGAGCCATTATTAACTCCCCAAGTGAAGTTGACATCCTACAGAAAGGCCTCACTGAGACCAATGACTGGTGTCAGAACCATGGCCTTAAGCTCAATGCCAAAAATTTTGTCGCCATCCCCTTTGGGAAAAAGCCAGTTCCCATGAACTACCACATCAATGGTAGTCCACTGAACACAGAAGGTGTTATAAGAGATCTGGGAACACAGGTTGACAATAACCTCTCTTTTGACCACCACACTGCCACCGTGGTCAGAAAGTCCTTCTATGTGGCACATCTCATTACTAAGGGTTTTGCATCCAGCAAGAAAGAGGTCATTGTCTCCCTCTACTCTTCCCTCATTAGGTCAGTCATTGAGTACAATGCCCCATTTGGCATGTACCTCACTAGACACCTGCAACAACTGGAGAGGCCGCAAAAGTATCTCATAAAGAGGATCCGGGGCCTTAAACACTTGTCCTATATGGACAGACTAAAAAAACTCCAACTATTGTGTGTCTTATATCGCATAGTTAGAGGTGATCTCTGCTTGACTTATAAAGCCATGTCTGACCCAGCTCTGTTAGAAATGTTACATCTAAAGAAATCCCAATCCCTCCGCACCACACTCTCCAGAGACCTCAACTTCATTACCACAATCAACAGAACGTGCTGGAGGGACAGGTTCATACATGTCAAACAAAGCACCTTATGGGCCCTCTTCAAGACAAATCTTGATAAGTGGATGGGAAATAAAAAATTCACCTCGGGGATCACTCCAGTGGCTCTACTTGACAGAGGCACTAGAAACTAAGGTCGGGTGGCACAATGCCAGGGTAATCCTATGAAAGACTCCAGAGCCATTAGCCTAGTACACACCTATGAACCTGTGAACCTATGAAGGGACCACTATTCTTAATACAACGTAAGCATGAATACAGCAAATTCAGAGAGATAATACATTAAAGGCAATTTTATGATGAACATTGCCGTAACAGAATTAAATATAAAACTATTAATAATCTTTAATATTACCTCTGAAATTAGGGTTGGCATGTTTGACAGCTGTGTTTTGTGATGAATATTTCAGATACTACAAATCCTGCACATTACCACAGCAGAGAAGGGCTGTTAGGTTGCATTCCTGACTGTACAACTAGAAAAAGGCATAAAGGCGGTTATGACCAGCAGCAACATTCTGCACGTTTACAGTCACTACCAGCATGCACATCTAAAGCCACTGGTATTATTCTCTAACGATTAAACAAATTCAGACAGAAGAATTTTTACGTACTTTCTTGAAAGTATCATATTACACAATGAATCAATGTCTACAAATCTTAACAATCCTAGTCCTGTATGAAGACGAAACAACCCACATAAACAACATGTTTTTACTGTATCTACATCCACAAGCTGACATAACCATGTTTGTAATGTATACAGATAGATACTAAATAAGAATTGTAATTCCTTTATGGCACCGAGTGAACAAATGACAGCTGCTTTACAGAATGACTGCCAATCAGCAAAGACAGGACTAGAGAATGTTCTCACAAGGCCCTACTCTGTCAGAACAAGAAAATTTAAATTATAACTTAACAGGGGATTCACACATTTAAAAAATCTAGTATTACATAATTTTGCCTTATTCTTTGAAATAAAGTTGACAGCTTCAGGACAGAATCCCTGCACTTTTCTTTGGTGGTGGGCATGCTTACCACAACCAGGATTATATTCACTTTTTTTAGAAAGTGTTTCAAGTGGCAGGAAGTACAAGAATTCTGACAAAAATAAGAATAAAATATACAGACTGAAAACTTTCACTCGGGGGGGGGGGGGGGGGAGACTTGTGCCAAAATATTCTTGTCATTAGACTTAACGCAAGCATTTACAGGACAAAATTTCAGTACTTCATATTTTTGACAGAAATTTTCTTAAGCTGTGGCGATTCACATTATTATTATGTTTCAGTCTCTGGAGAAATGGGCAGTGTGGCTTAGTGTTAGTGAGACAGAATGTAGACTTTTCTTGACATCTGACTGAAGAGTTACATCTAGGATTCGATTCTGACCACTGCTTAATGTCTTTCAGGAGTTTTGCATGTTCTCCCTGTGTTTGTGCAAGCTGTAGGCTGGTACTCTGGTTTCCTCATAAAGCATGCAGGTTAACTTGCTACACTAAATTGTTCATGTCCATTTGCTATATTTACCATTTCTTTCAGCAACAGTGACACAGCATCATTTGTTCAATATTTGTCAGTTATTGTCTCTCACTGTAATCCATATGTGCATTGTTTTTGTTCTGCTGGAAGTATACATGTAATATTTAAATGGACATACAGCTATGATGGTCCTTGATGCTAGTTTCAGATTATTCTGTTATTGTTTTCCTTTGATTTACTGGTTGCAAAATATTTATCATAGGAGCTGAAACTTGTATGTCTAATTATTTCTAGGCTAATAATCCATGATTAGAAATGGCCTGGGAGTCAGAGGGATTCAACAAAACAAACATTTTATCAGCTTACTTAATTTAACAGTGAAAGCTGAAGAATCTGACACCCTGTGAACTGTTACTTCAGTCGTGCTATTATTGAGTGGTACAGCAGATGCAGTTAATATATCATTGACAACTGCAAATTCACACTGGACCAGGAAGGAAGAAGGAACCTTGCCACTATCTTGAGTTACTTTGCAGCAACTAATGTGCCCAGAAAAATGTACTCAGGATGGAAGCAATTCAGACAGCTAATCTGATGGCAAAACTTTATTCAACAAATAATGTGGTTTAACATCGTGGAGTCTTATGGTATCGATGTTAAGCCAACCTTAGAAGATGTGTTGGATATTGTGAAGGAAATAAAAGATTGGACACTGGATCACTAAATGCAGGAGGGGTAAATTTCATACCCTTAAATGGAGCATGTGGAGTCAGTTTCAGCAAAATGGTCTTCAAGCTGATAAAGGAGACCACAGTGTTGGTGGAAACAAAGAAACAGATAAAAAAAGTGAAAAATGAAAGATGTCAATGAGTCTTCAAGAGAAAAAAACAACATTAATGATGATGACTGTATGACTAACTAGTAAATATGTAAGTTCAAAAAGTGGGTGGCCTTATATTTTCTGTACACATGAAGCATGCTAAGACATGTAATATCAGTAAAGTTGCTTTTTTTTTTCCAGAAAAAATGGTTGGGCATGGCCTTGACTAGTAGGATATGGTTAGTGCTTCACTCCAGCCAAATATCTATTTAGGTAAAAAAAATACAGAAAGTGCACTACCCAGTTCTGATCTTAAGCATATGCTTATGTCCAGTCAAAGAGCTGCGAGCAGAACTACTGCTGCAACACCATCACAAAGGTGCTATAAGTGTTATCTGTGGTTCATGGTGGGAGACCTATTGCTATCAATGACGTGGGGGGGGGTGTCTTTCCTACCGTTAGTTGGACTTGGAGTAACTCTAGGGAATGCTACTGTTTAACCAGTCTAGAAGTGTATATTTCTTTAATGAAGATGGACAATCCTCCTCACTTGTTTTTTCCATGTTCATGGTGTGGTCTGAATGTGTGGAAGGCACTGTAGCCCTGCATGGCCTGGGTGCTTTCTGAGGTCTTGAAATATGTCTGTGTGACTGCACAGACATCATCATCTTCCAGAGTAACAAGTGCTTCAAGTGAGTGCAGTTTCTGATTTAGACTCCTAACATTAAGCACCATAAACCTGAGTTTGTTTCTGGAGGATATTTTTACATCAGGAATTTTGTTCTTATGACATTGCCTAAAAAAGGCACTATGGGGGAGGCAAGTTCCTTTGCCAGCAACCTAAAACCTAGAGGTGACAGTGAAGACCATCTCTGGCAAAGCAGCATGGTCTGTCAACCATATTATCTCAAGCTGTCAGATACTGGATCCCCCTAGACTGACACCAGAAACTAAGGCAACTGCTGAAGTCAATCATTTTTTGTCTGTATTGTGGTATCATCTTGAGTGAGGGAAGAATGCTGCTTAGGGCTAGGGACATACCTGCCTGGGACACATAATCTGAAAGCTCCATCATGTCTCCCTTCATATAGTCCAGTGAGGTATATCTTAAGTAATTTACTCCAACGTGAACTATAACAGAGTCATAACGGTACTTGTTGCTGAGAGATTTGAATGCGTGCGTGACTTAGTGGATCCTGACACCAGAAAGGCAGCTGACTGTGACCCTCTTTTTGTTCAGCCTAGTGAGGAGGACATTTGTATGTCTTACTATAGAGTCACCAATGACCAAGACATTTGGTTTAGATATGTTTTACCTGAGGGGCTTATTGGGTGAGACAGTAATGTGTGTGTTATTATGTGTAGTACGTGCTGTTGGGACCATACTGTGTGCAGAAGGTTTGCACTTAGGAGGCCTTTGCTTTTTTGGTATATTTCTAGTGAGTACCTATGCATATGTTGCTTTATGTGTTGTCTGCTTGGTATGAGTGGGAGGTGGAATGTGGTTGCTGATAACCTGCTTGGCACTTGGATTGGTGTTACGTGAGAAAGTGAGAGAGAGAGAGAGAGCACTGATTCCAGATTCATAGCATAGATACATTTACATATTGTATTTGCATGTTTTAGGAGTAGTAGTTTTTCTGTATTCATGAGGCAATTTCTACATTGCCTCAGGATGCCCATGTCAATCAGACTGGCTAGAGAAACTGAGGAAAACCGACCTTCCATTATGCCAGGTGTATATCATGTAATAAGTAGAGGAGGATGGGATAGATGGACTAGGCTCTGTTGTATAACAAGTAAAATCAGCTAATCTATGACAGATATAGGGGTAGAAACCTGTGCCAGTGCTTCAAAAAGCTTAGCTGGGTTGATGCCTGGGCAGCAGGGTGCAACTGCATTGAGTGCTGAAAAGCAGGGAAGCTTAGGAGGGTTCCCTAGCAGTTATCTAGGGAAATTTTGACTTTTTAAGCATTTGTGTCTATACACAGTGGTGCTAACCCCCATTGCACTGTGCACAGCTATGCACAAATGTTATGTTTAAATATCAGCTAAGTAAAACAGTTTTCAAACAATCCAACCAATAGTGAAGCCCAAGACTGAGCCTTGTTCCACCAATCTCCAACTCAGATGGGTCCTTTGCTACACTATTCTGCCACAATGGTGCAGGAGATCCTTCTTAATGTAAGATGGCTGACTTTAGTGCTCAGAAAATGCCAAACAGTCCAGATTCAGCAGGTCTAAATCTAGACTATGCTATAAATTGTTCAAGTACTGTTAACAGGGAGTGCAGAAAACACAGTCACAAATAATAAAAACAGTTTATAGTGGGTGGCAAAACAGGTGCAAACAGTTTAAAAGTGCAAAGAAGGTTATAAAAATGCTTATTTTTCAGTATAATTCACATGATGCCTTAGACTTCATTCAGATCTCTGGCTAAGAAGCCCAAACTCTGAGCAGTCCTGGTAACTGAGCTTATGTAAGCTGGAAACTTTATAGAAAAGACAAATGGCCAGAAATTCACTATGCATTTAAGTATCACTCAAGAGACAATTTAACCAATTAAAAAAAAACATTAAAAATGGGCAGCCTAGATAATGTAAGTGTATGGCTCTTATATAGAAAAAAAACACCATGTCAAGCAGATTTCTAAAAACAGAAAACAAAATGGAGCAGGTAAAACAGAAAGCAACAATATCAGCAACTCACAAACAAATATAGGTTTACTTTCCTCACCCAGCAGTGAATCACCAGCAGTGCTTTAGTTTATGCAGGCTTGAAATCTTTTCAGACTAGACAAAGGCCCAGAAATTCACTGCAGATATAAATATCACTCAAGAGATAATTTAACTAATGACAAAAAAAATTTGAAATGTGCAGCCTAGATAATTTAAGTGTCTATCTCAAACATAGAACAAAACCACCAGGCCAAGCAGATCTCTTAAAACAGAACACAAAATGGAACAGGTAAAACAGAAAGCAGCTCTATCAGCAAGTCACACACAAAAAAATATAGGTTTACTTTCCACACCCAGCAGGGAATCACCTGCAGTGCTTTATTCTATGTAGCCTTGAAATCTTCTACCTTTAAGGTATTTTCCCCCCAAAACCTTTGCATTAACATTTCCAGATATAACATTACAATAACCCAATAATACAATAACAACAAATACAACTTACACAACTGAAAATTCTATGCACAAAAACTATAGACTGTGGTATCTGATCGCAAGTTTGACTTCAAACCTCTTGCCTTCAAGATACATCACCTTCTATTGAAATAGTTGTTCTCACTTCAAATGCTGAAAGGAAATACACTTTTTTTCTGGAAGAGAACAATGGCCTTTGTTTTAGAAGCACTAATTTTCATACCAAATATTTCATACTCAGTTGTAAGTCACTTCACTGCATTTGGAGATCACAGTTCCTTGATTCAAACAGGATTATGCTATGAAAAAAAAAAAATAAATAAAGATGCAACCCTCACATCCATTAACTGGATACTGTCTAGGGCTTAGGTGTGCCTAAACATCCTGCCTATGAAAGTCACAACCAGGAAGGGAAATAAAATACAATCCACTCTGATCTGCTGGAATGGTGAAAAAAGGTGGGTATCGATGTTAAATAAGATGGCCTATAGTATTCAAAAAAGTAAAATAATTATTTGTCAAAGAAGAAGTAGCAGCATGGGAAGCCAAACTGACACACAGCAGCTTTGTCAGACCCCAGATTCACAAAGAAAGGCCACTATGAGACTGGCACACAGCACATTGTCAGGCCCCAGATTCACAAAGAAAGGCCACTATGAGACTGGCACACAGCAGCTTTGTCAGGGCTCAAATTCACAAAGAAAGGCCACTATAAGACGGGCACACAGCAGTTTTGTCAGGCCCCAAATTCACATAGAAAGGCTTCTATGAGACTGACACACAGCAGTTTTGTTAGCCCCAAATTCAGAAAGAAAGGCCACTATGACATTGACACACAGCAGTTTTGTCAGGCCCCAAATTCCCAAAGAAAGGCTACTATGAGACTGACACAGCAGCTTTGTCAGCCCCAAATTCAGAAAGAAAGGCCACTATGACACCGACACACAGCAGCTTTGTCAGGCCACAGATTCACAAAGAAAGGCCACTATGAGACTAACACATAGCAGCTTTGTCAGGCCCCAGATTCACAATGAAAGGCCACTATAAGACTTTGCAATTAACAGCAGAAAATCATAGGATGTAAGAGACAAAGATATTGACTGGATAGCAGTGTGACGTATTTACCTGAAGTAAGCATCAGGAAACAGGGAATTAAATGAATAGGAGTGGGTAAGAGATAGACACCTGGTACTAATTAATGAAATGGATATAGATGTGTCAACATGAAAATAAATGAGTACAACAAAATCTGGTTGACCTGACGGGATATGCCCAAAAGAAATTAAAGAACCAGATGAATAATGTGTGTTCCACTAATCGACTTTTCAGTAACTCTCTAAGCAATGGATGGTACCCCCAAAATAGAGGAAGGTACATGCTGTGCCTATTAACAAGATGGTATTAGGTGAAGACTCAGTGTGTTAATAAAGTCAGACATAGAAAGACAGACAGAAACAGAAATGTAAGCATAAATAGCTTGATGGGGTAGAAGCACCAAAAGGGAAACTGTGCTTAAAATGGCACAGAAGGGCAGCTATCCCAGTACTTACCTATGGGCCTATTAGTTTATAATAAACAGATCTAGTCAGTCTAATAGAAGTTGGAAAGATTTCTTGAAAACCTGTCATTTAGGATAGCATGTAGACTTGGCTTGGTATAAGTTTTACTCCCAAAACATTTTTATTAACATTTCCAGCCATAACATCACAATAATTCAGTAACATTTATACAATAACATCAAATAAAACTTATACAATTTAAAATTCTATATGGTATCTGAATTCAAGTTTCTTGTCTCCATTGCACAAACCCATAAAACGCTATCCTCATACTTATCTATTAAAAATGTTAAGCTATTCCACTACTTATAATTACACATTGATTGATTCTATGTTTTCATCTTTGTAACATTAACTTCATGTTTATAAATAATCATGGTCATATTTATAAATTCAGAGAAAGGAGGGGTAACTGAACTTTTCCAGTTTTTTGTTGCAATTTTTATGAGCTACAGTCAATAGACACCAAAGACGATACTGCTGTTTCTTATCAAAACAAATAGTCAAGAAGAATGAAAAATAATTAAATATTTTGATATCACAAAATTATCTGCCATACTATTTGCACAAAGTTTTTTTTCAAAACATTTAATACTTTGCAATTGTGTTTTACAGTCTTTGTTATATCTCCACCTTGCATGTTATACTATCCTATTTAAATACCAATTTTTTATGTAAATGACATATTCTTAAATGACCAGGGTCAAATCTTCCTGCTGTAACTCGGATACTAGTGGTTAGAGTTCCTACCTCTGGGGAATGGATGGGGAAAACCACGATGATTAAGGTACATAAGCTGCAGTTGAATCTTAAATGACATTTGTTCACAACAATTAGTTAAGGAAATGGACTTTGGTCAGCTCTGCAACATTTAGTAGTAGGTTGACACAATGAAAATGGCTACAGCTGCAGCTGTGCAATCCCAAAAAGTGCATTACAGGAAAGAAGGATATGATTCAGGGAGATAATGTGCTTATTATACCCCTGAATACAGCCATGGATAGAGTGTATCATTGGTAGCCAGCTCTGGATTCCAGACCTAAAAAGATTCACTTAAACTCTCACAAGGATTTTAAGAAATTAACACAATGGTGATTCATACAGAATATATTTTTATTGTACTGCACTGAAAGACCTGAGGTAGACAAGAAACAGAGATAACAGAACTGAAGTATTTAGATACTCAAAGTGATGCATGGTAGTAGTGACACAGATGGCCTCCTCAGATGAAAAATTGAGAGGACAGCCACGCAGCCATCAGTTCCTGAAAAGCATGTTTTCTGTATGAAGTTTACATGTCCTCCCTGAATTCATATCCCAAAGAAATGCAGGTAAGCAATCCGGCCGTAGTCCAAACAGCCCGTAGGTATTTCTGTGATATCAGTGTGTATATCTTATGAAAGGCAGGCATCCTCTCAGAATTTTTTTCTGCTTTATACCTGTTATTTAGTAATAGTTCCTAGTTCTCTCATAACCTCCTTGAAAGCAAAGATGGACATGGAAATGAATTAAATAATGGTGTTCACTCAGAAGAAAATTATCTGCATTAATGTTGTGAACAAATACAGCAAACTTCAAATACAACTTTGAGTACAAGTACAGTGGCTGGAATTGAGATAGTATTATATAACTTTCTGGTAGCACTGTGGTAAAAAAAGGTTAGATAATAAAAACATCACACTGCACAGGCATTACCAGAGTGATCATAGGGCGTAGCATGATAAGGAAATTAAGCAAGCTGCACTGCATGCTTGAATTGGTACATCATAGGAATTACGTTCTTGCTTTTACTCATATACTCGTGCTACAGATACTTCAGTTTTACCACACAGCTCTTACAAACAAGTAAGCTGGAAACCTTGCATGAGAGATTACATACTGAATTTTTGAAACGGCATAAACTAATGTCTCAAGATAGCAAACACTTGACATCTACTTTTCTCAGCAGTTGTTCTGTAAGGAGACAGCTGCCAAGTTACTGTGCTTTTTTTCCCCTTTAAATCATAAGTCTGCTACTCTGACATGTAAGAAGGGCAGCTGGTGAGATCAGATGAAGCAAAACACCTTGTTAAAGTGTCTGCTATTGCTTGATTTCTCTGCTGACATGTTAAATCAGATTAATTATTTTTGATTTGCAAAGTAGTGTAGGCCAATAAAGTTCTGTGAATGTGTTCTGCCTTTGCTTAGCAAGAAACTGGAATACATTTGCACAAACAATATATAAAATAATGGTAATAATACTAATATTAATAATAATAATAATAATACTAATGTCACACAGCTGAATAACAGGATAGAGTGGTAACACTGGCAATGCACTAAGCAGCTAGGTTAATGCGGTGAACAACAGTAACTAAACTACAATTCAAAGAGCATAAGTGAGCACTGAAGGAGTCTGCACTTAGATTAGTTCTCTTTAATGCCACTATAAGTAATGCCCCAGAGTGGCTGGATGTATCTTTTCAGACACACAAAAGTCTGCAACAAAACTGTTTGCAAAGAAAGGCAGGATATAAATCAACATTCATGAAAAGATAGAATTGTGAACATGGTTTGTCTGCTTATTTTTGATTTGTTTTGATCTTGCTAACTGACCATTTCCCATTGGAAACAGTGGCAATTTACCATGCTCTCCATGAAGAAAAACTTCTTTGCAATGCAGTGCAAGACAGTACAACACCATTAATCAAACAAGAACTATTATGATACAGCAAGAACTATCATGTAATAATACAGCATATTGACAATCAATCAAGATCTAAAGTAAACTAACTAATCATTGTAGAGGACAAAGACAATAAATTCAACAGTACTTCACCAAGATATCCACAATCAAAATAAGCAACAGGTCATAATATATCAAAGATGCAAAGGCTAAGTCTTCACCTTATTCAGGTTACATACATTATGTTGGTTTAAACTCCTTAACAGGGAAAGTACTTCGGGGGAAAAAAGAATCAGTGGAACATAAAGAAATAAGAAGAAATAGTCAAAAGAAGTAAGGACAAAGTGATACAGATTCCTTCGCTTTAGATACGAATACTGTGAGTACAGAAGCAAGCACAAACTACCCAATTTAGGGGCTTAGTTGATTCCATTTAGATTACAGTATGTGGCTATGAAGGTGCAATCTTCTTGAGGAGACGCACATGGTAGATGTAAAATGATTACACTGCTGAGTGCAGAAGGCAGCTGTTGGTAACCAGGATCAATGTCACGTCTAACAGCAAGAATATGAACAGCATAGGAGGGTAATCTGGTGCTTATCTGCCATGACAGTACACAGTACTGTACTATTTATGTTCTGCTTTACGTGACATAGGATGCTGCTGTTATCTAAAGTATGTCATACATAATTAACATGTATGTGCGTCTGGACATCATAAATGCAAACAATCCCAAATAAGAAGCCAGGACTCGCAGTGACCATATTCCTCAAGTTCAGCAGTTCTGAATAAAGTAACAAAGCAGGTCTGGCTAAATATCCTAGTGGTTCCTGGCCACAAGTTTGCTGCCTTCAGAGAGCATTTCTTTTGGGGGGTGTCCCCAGTACCCTACTGAAAAATGACTGTGCAGCTTGAGAGTACATTGACCCTAGAGACATAAGCAGTAGGAATAGTAGGCCAATATGCTTTATTTGCTAGAGGTAAAGAAAAATAGGACTCATTCACATGCAATTCACATTTCTGACGCCAAAGCTCTACAAATGATAAATGTACGTTTCTTTTCTTCTACTTTTAATTTCTGAATTGTGTCAGTTAAGAAGCATGTGAAAAAATGTTCCATTACACAATACAGTTGGCTTTATAACATAGCCATTGTCCAGTCAAAATTTATATTAGTCAATTTTCTTCATTAGGACCACAGCATTCTGAAGAGTGATTTATTCCCTTTAGCTTTGTACACAATGAAAACATTAAGACAGTGAAAAGGGAAAAAAGCAGCAGTTAATTACTTGCCTTATCTTGCCAGTTCTGAATCAATGCTGAGTTTATTATTTCAGGAGATACAGATAATTTGTTGCACCAAACTTATACATGAATCATTTCCCTGAAATCATGTCTATTGTTACACTAAGGCTAATAATGTCAAAAAAGTGGCGATATATGCAGGCATCTGTAAAAGCATAATACAAAAAGCATTCATCTAGTATACAAGCTTAGATATTTAATTCCATAAAGTAAAATTCCTTTTAGAAACAGCAAAAGCATGACAAAATAATGCTATTTCTCTAAATGATGGTGTGTATGTACAAATGTGTTTCTGCTCATGCCCGTGTGTGTGTGTGTGTGTGTGTGTGTGTATGTGTTAGTGCACACGCACCCTTGCACGTGTCTGTTTAGTTTTTCAGACTGTCCAATGATTGCCTGTTAGGTGGGAAGCTGACCAGAAAAGACTAAACTTGAAAAAAAGTTTAAGTTAGAAATTTATTTACCCTCCTCTGCCTCCTTTTTCTATTGAGTTTCAGCTTTTCTGACTCATTTCTCTATTGAATGTTCCCAGAAAGTTTCATTTCTATATGATGAAAACTATAACTTTATCATGCTTGCTTCTCACTCATAGTTCCATGGCTATCATTTGACATTCAGCTTTTAAATTTTCAATAAAATGCTTGTACTTAGCTTGCAGTTTTATTTGCACTATTATCATGCTACCAGCACACTTAAAATGTGCATGGTTCTCTTTATGATATATTATATAATTTTTCATTTGTATTATTGTTTCTTGATTGTATTTCATTTCTGTGCTTTTCATTTTGTTTTCCAATGTATTTTCTGTCCTTTGTTTGATAGGTACATCAATTAATCTTTGCACCTTGGAAAGAAAGGGATTTAAAATTATAATATACAAAGATACATTCACTTTACCAGAAACAAAATGGAGTATTTTTGTGTGTGTGTGTGTGTGTGTGTGTGTGTGTGTGTGTGTGTGTGTGTGTGTGTGTGTGTGTGTGTGTGTGCGTGTATCATCTTTAAGAACAAAATTCAGTATGACCATGCAGTTGTTTGCAAGGATGCACAAAACACAAGGCATTTAACATCTTCCTTACTGTAGTTCCAGCCCTTTCCTCTAGACAACAGGAAGTAAAGAATGGAACAATAGGAAACACCTTGCAACATTTGATAAAGTCAAAGGTCATACCTTGGTTAAGTCATTATAACGTACACTGTACTTGCTGCTGCCCATCAAACGTCATGAGCACTACAGTAGGACTGCTGCATGCTGACTACAGTTCCTTTGTGCAAACACAGAATCCAGGAAGCAGCAAAACAATAAAGCTCCATCATTTCCTGTAAGTACTATGCTAAATTGGCTTTTAGGGGTCTGGCCTTGGTAATGTTTGGAAAGCTAGGCAGAGCCTTCCCCGGTTTACAAAAAAAAATCAGTGCCACGGCTGAGGGAAATTACAATATTCATATTTTTTTGTTCCACTTGTCTCTTGATGTATAACTTGCTAGGACTTTTGGTTGTAAATAGGTTCACAAGTGTATAGGCACTTACCAGGCAAGTGATCTGTACGGATCTTAAGAAGTCTACCCTTATATTCCCATGGTAGTTTTTAGTCATTTATGTTTTGCTTACAGATAATTCAGAGGCACTCAGAACAAGGATATGTTGGTACATTTTCTTGTTGCTCCTATCCAAGAGGTGCTAAACCAGGAAGTAATTTGTGGTTTCCCATCTATTCATCCAAATTACATTTGGATAGAGCAAGAGGAGTACTTTGCTTTACATGGAGTGGAAGATGGCTCCATAGAAGAGGTTTTCTCTGTGCTACATAACTATCCCTTCAATATATTATGTTTTTGTTGCAAAAGAGATTGAAACCCCTTGAACAGGTGTTCATGCTAACATTGGACTTGCAAATGTGTAACAGGTTTGACAGGATAGGGTCTGCCAAGTCTCTATACTCAAAGCAGTGGTCGCCTCTTAGTAGTCTGTACGACATCAAGAAGAGGAATAAGGCTCTGTGACAGTTGGTGTAGTTTTTGTGATTCATTCTCATCATGCAGTGGTGGTTAGTTGTGTCCTGTATATAGAGAGAGATAGTTAGAAACCAAATATTCTCTGCAAAACTACCCCTAAAAATATATATCAGTAACTCTGTGAGTGTACAGCAACTACATTGAGTAGTATAGAGTGGTTAGTTTGTGTATTTTTTGACATTATTCCCCACACAGGCATTACTGACAAACTCAAGCAGCTAGGTATCAACCTTTACATCATTAGGTGGGTTGCTAACTGGCTCTCCGATAGAACCCATACAGTCAAAATAGGGGAAACCACCTCCAACAGCAGACCCATAACCAGTGGTTTTCTACAAGGATCAGTCCTGGGACTACTACTGTTTGGAATCTATTTCTCCAAAGTGCAAGCAAAAACTAAAGGTCTGTGGCTAACAAAGTTTGCTGATGACTGCAAACAGGGAGAGATCATAGAATCCCCAAACGATGTCAACATCCTACAAGAGGGTCTCATGCAAACAGATGATTGGTGCAAAAGTCACGGCATTAAACTCACTGCAAAAAAAGTATGATCATCCCTTTCAGTAAGAGCGATGTTTCTGCTAACTACTACATCAACGGAAACACCCTATGCACGCACTCAGTGGTGACAGACCTGGGCACACAGTTTGACAGCAACCTTACCTTTGATCACCATGTCTCCACAGTGGTAAGTAGGGCATAGTATATTGCTTATAGGTTCATAGGGTGGTACTAGGCTATCAGCCCTAGGGCCTATACAAGCCTAGCCATAACAATTCCCTGGCTATTTCTTCCCACATTATTTACTTTCCTGGACCCCTGTCTAGCAGGGCGACTGACGTGATCCCTGGGGTGAATTTCCTTCCTCCCATCCAATCGTCAAGGTTCCTCTTGAAGAGGTCCAAAGAGGCACTCTCCTTGACATGTATGAGCAATCTATTCCAGAGTCTGGGGAGTCTCTGGGTCAGGAACCTATCCCTCCAGCATGTTTTGTTTATTGTGATGACAAGGTTTAGATCCCTGGAGCGTGTAGCTCTGAGGGATTGGGATTTCTTTAAGTGTAGCATGTCCAACAGCTCAGGGTTTGACATGGCCTTGTATGCTAAGCAGAGCTTGGCTCTGAGTAGACAATATGCGACAGAGTATAGCTGGAGTTTTTTTAAGGCGGTCAGCGTAGGGCATCTGCTTTAGGCCTGTGATTCTTTTAGTGAGGTATTTCTGAGGCCTTTCCAGTTGTTGCAGATGTCTTGAGAGGTACATACCAAATGGGGTGTTGTATTCTATAATGGGTCTAATGAGGGATGAGTACAGTGGGACAATGATCTCCTTTTTTCTGGATGAAAAGCCCTTCGTGATGAGGTGTGCCACATAGAAGGATTTCCTGACTGTTGTGGCGATGTGGTTATCGAAGGTGAGACCACTGTCCACCTGTGTCCCTAAGTCTCTTGTCACATTTTCTGTGTTTAGTGTACTACCACCTATATGGTAATTCATGGATACATGTTTTTTCCCAAAGGGGATAACAATACATTTCTTGGCATTGAGCTTGAGCCCATGGCTCTGGCACCAAGCATCTGTTTCTGTAAGGCCCTTTTGTAGAGTATCCACATCATTTGGGGATTCAATAATGGCTCCCAGTTTGCAGTCATCTGCAAACTTTGTTAGCCAGAGTCCCTTAGTGTTGACCTGTACTTCAGAGAAGTAGATGCCAAACAAGAGTGGCCCCAGGACTGAACCCTGAGGTACTCCACTTGTCACTTGTCTGGAGCTGGATTTGGAGTCGGCTACTTTTACAGTGTGGGTTCTATCAGTAAGCCATTTAGCAACCCATTGGGTGACATAGGGATTAATGCCCAACTTAGTAAGTTTATCTATGATTCCAGAGTGGGGGATGGTGTCAAAGGCCTTGGCAAGGTCTACATAGGCTGTGTGGACCACCTTACCCTTGTCCATGGCTCTGGAGACTGATTCAAAGAAGTCAATCAGGTTCAGGAGACAAGATCGGCCCTTCACAAACCCAAACTGGGTGGGGTCCAGTGTTTGAAGGTTGCCAATGTCTTTGTTTATAAGTTCCATGATAATACGCTCCATGGCCTTGCAGATAAGGCTTATCAGACTGATGGGATGGTAGTTTCCGGGATCCAAGGTGGATCCCCCCTTGTGGATTGGGATAACTGTAGCTCTGCGCCACTCAGTGGGCACAAAACCTGAGGTGAGGCTATGATTAAACATGACACTTAGGTGAGGTGCCAGTTCATATTGTAGTTCATGTAGTACACAGCCCGGGATGTCATCTGGTCCCATGGATGCTGTATTCTTGGCTTTAGAGAGTGTGTTTTGTACCTGTGTGGCCGTTATTACTGGAATTTGGCAATCTTCCGGTATTGAGATGAGCCATTTAGGGGGTGAGGGGGGTGAAGTTGGCACTGAATCGATCTGCCAGGATATTGGCAATATCCTTCGGATCAGTATATTTAATGCCATTCTGTTTTAGCTCAGAGCAGATCTGAGCATTGCCATTTAGATTCTTGACATAGTTATACAATGCTTTGTGGTTGTCTTTGGAATCTTTGGCAATTTTCTTTTCGTAACTAGCTTTGGAGGATTTTATGAGGCATCTCAGTTTCTTACTGAGGCTAGTAAGGGAGTTTTTTGCATCCTGGGATTTTCCTCTTTTCTGCAAAAGTTTCTTCCTTTTGTTGTAAAGTTTGTTTATGGCAGGGGACCACCAGATTGGCTTCCTTTTTTTGGATGAGAGCATTTTGGTTCTATTTGGGATGGCACGATTCATGCATGAGTGGATGTGCTCGTACAGTGCCTTAGTGTAGGATTCAGCAGTTGAACTTTCAGTTCCCGTCTGCATGGGTGTCATGAAGTTTGTCACTTCTGACTTGAGTAGCATGAAGTTGGTTTTGGAGATTTTTTTTTTGGTGTTTTTTTTAGGGGGGGGGGGGGGGGGGATGTGGATGTTAAGGGTGATTAGCTTATGGTCAGACCTGACTAACGAGGGGGTGACCATAGGTATGGAGCATTGATTTCCCATGTTGGTAATGACCAGGTCTAGGATATTGGAGACCCTGGTGGGACTATGGATTAGTTGATCCAGGGCGTTGGAATTTATGAATTCCAAGAACCGTTATGCAAAGGTGTTGGGACATGAGTAGTTTTCCCAGTTAATGGCAGGGTAGTTAAAATCACCCAGTATTAGGGTGTTTGGTTCTATCTTAATATTTTCCAGTATGTTTAGAAAGGTGTAGTGAGAATCTTGGGGTATGGTGGGGGATCTGTAGCAAGCTACAATTTGGATTGCAGTCTTACCTAGTGTTAGTTGCACTTGGTGAATTTCAGACACATTGTGTTGGCCAACTAGCCTGGTGGTGTGAATATCCTTGGTGAATATTGACACTCCTCCACCGTTAGTGTTTTGGTCCTGGTTTGGTGGCCGAAAAGTGTGGTAAGAGTTGTAGCCTGGTATTGCAGGGGTGCTTTCTGGAGCCTTGAACCAGGTCTCAGTTACTGCACAGATATCAATGTTCTCCATTTTTAGGAGTGCCTCGAGAGAGTGCATTTTGAGGTTTAGACTTCTAGCATTGAGTAGCATTACCTTCAGATTTTGCATGCTTGTACCTGTTACAGTGGTGGTTTTGTCCTTTGAAGTTTGCCTAAAAAAGGCACTATAGGGGTGGCAAGAGTCTTAGCCAGTAACCTGAATCCCAGGGGCGACAGGTGCAGACCATCTCTGGCAAAGCATCGTGGTCTGTCAATCATGTCATCCCAGGCAGACAGATACTGGATCCCCTTTGAATGACACCATAAGCTTAGCCAATTGTTGAAGTCAATCATTTTATCCTTATATTGTGGTATCATTCTGGGCGAAGGCAGGATGCTACTCAGAGCTAGGGTCATACCTGCCTGGGCCACATGATCCGAGAGCTCTTCCATGTCTCTTTTCATGTAGTCCAGGGAGGTACGTCTCAAGTCATTCACTCCAACATGGACAATGACAGAGTCATATTTGTACTTGTTGTGGAGTGACTTGAGTGCATGCGTTATGTGGCGGATCCTGGCACCCGACAGTCAGCTGACTGTAATTTTCTCCTTATTCAACCTGGTGAAAGGGACATCAGTGTGCCGGACTATAGAGTCACCTTTGACTAAAGTGTTAGGTACATTGTCTTGCCTTAGGGCCTGTTGCTGGGTGGCACACTGGTGTTGTGAACTATGTGACACATTGGTTGTGATTGGTGTTTGTTTGCGTTTCAGCTTCAGAGGTCTTTGTTGCTTGGGCAGGTTACAGTTAAGGGCCTCTGCATATGTGGATTTAGTGTTGCTATATGTGGGTGTTGGTGGTGCGGGTTTAGAAGGGCTATGTGTTGCTTCAGGTGTAGTGTGGGTGTTAACCTTCTCCTCTTGACTGTTTAGCACAATCTTGGGTGGAGAGCTTTGCTTCCATTTTGGCTATGTAAGTGCATCTCTCACAGATTGTAGTGTTGGGTGGTAGGAGGAGAGGGTTGTCTGTGTACATGAGGCAATTGCTGCATTGCCCCAGTATGCCCAGATTCACCAGGTGGACAGGAGAAATTACCGGAAGCTGACCCTTGGACATGCCTGGTTTGGGGCTTTTTTTTTTTTTTTTTGTAAAGTATAGGAGCTGTTTCCTTAGCAAGGTACTTTGCAATTATAGGCTGTTTAGTGCCTACTATTAAATTCTCCTTGTTAACAAGGAGAGTTTAGTGTTTGTATGAGTTTAAGGCTTCCTAGTGCTTTCCAGCAGGTATTAGAGAAAGTGCTATCACAGGGATGCTTAAAGGTAAAATTGAAAAGAATGCACTCTGCAGTGTGCACTAGATAAGTTAGATGTGAAAGTAGGTAACTTGAGTTTTACCTGTTTAAAAAGTTAAGGTTTAGTGGAGAGTTACTATTTTTAAAACAGCAAGATGGATTGAAAGGGGTGGTCACTTTTGTATTTTGGTACTATGAAATACTGTAGGATGGCCAGTAAATTTAAATAATTGAAGGGGTGGGATTTCAAAAATGATGATTTTGTGATTACTCACATAAGCCAGTGAAAGTAGAGAGAAATGAGATATATGATCAGATTAACATAAGAGGCGGGCAACTAGAAAGACAGTGGTATTTAACAAGACAACTTAAATGGGTGGGAGGGCAGGAAAAAATTCTGCCTGACTCAGAACAGAGAGAGCTGTGGTCTCTTTTCAAGTTTTAATATGCTGTTAAAACAGAATGCAAGCAAAACACAAGGTAAAGAAAACAAACTACAGTATTCAAAATATAGAAAGGCAATACAGTAATACAAAAAATAACAGCAAACTAACCTTTCCTTCACAGCAAAGTGTAGCAGAGTCTGGATGAGCCTTTCTGGTAAAGCTTATCTCATAAGTAAGGGCATTGCCTCCAAAAAAGAAGTTATAACCTCCCTGTACTATTCCCTCATCAGGCCAATAACTGAATACAACACCCCTTTTGGTATGTACCTTCCAAGGCACCTGCAGCAACTGGAGAGACCACAAAAGTTCCTTGGAAAGAGAATTCAAGGCACTCAGCAACTGTCCTATGTGGATCAGCTGAAATCACTGCCACTTTAGTCCATTTCATACAGACTACTCAGAGAAATTCTCTGTCTTGTATATGAGATAATCTCTGACTCTGCTTTATTGGAAATGCTGCATATCCTTAAGCCCAATGGCTCAAGGATTACTCACTCTAAAGACCTTAACCCGGTATGTGACATTAATAGAACCTACTGGAGGGACAAGTTTGTCTCCCAGAGGTTACCACACCTGTAAAACAAACTCCCAATTCATGTCAAGCAGAGCACCTCTTTGGCCCTCTTCAAGTGCAATCTGGACGATTGGATCGGTAACAGTAAATTCACCCCAGGGGTTCCATCTGTGTCTCTCTTGGACAGAGGCAATAGGTGCTGATTGTGGAAACAAGGGCAGTACTTGGCGATGCTTGTAAGGCCATTAGCCTAATAACTTCCTATGATCCTATGATCCTATTGAGGAGCACTGCCCCTTTAATTTAGTATTATATAGCTAGTCCCCCAAACACCCTTATGCAGCCCACTATTAATCTCTTGTGCACTACCACCTTGTAGCTCACCCACTAGTACTTGACATTATAGGGATGCACTTTTCCACTTTCTCCACAGTCAGTTTGGTGGATATGGGAAGATTGAGATAATACGACAATTGCCTAATGTTCACTGAAAACCACTTAGTAATAAAAAAGAAAAAAATACAATACGCAGGAGATGTATATACATAAGGTCTCTAGAGGCCATACTCTCATGTACAAACAGCCAAACTAACAACCTGGTGTCAGAGACACACACCCTACACCCACCATGCTTAGTATGCAGCTCACACATAGACCTGTTTTTGCTGAGGCAGTTAAATGCAATATTCCCAAACTCCAAAGATGTCCATGCCATTCCACCTGCAAAAACTATAATCAACAAAAAATACTCAACAGAAACAACACCTAACACTGCACATACAGACACACCCTGTCTCAACTACCAAGCCCATAAGGCAAGCCAATATACTGCCCCAGTCCCTATTCACAGGTGACTCCATTGTATGACATACTGATATCCAACACACCAGGCTAAATAACAGTCAACTGCTTAGCAGGGGCTAGGATCCACCAAGTTACACATGCACTCAAGTTATCGCACCACATGTACCAGCATGATTTACTCATAGTCCATGTAGGTGTAAATAACCTGAGACATACCTCCCTAGACTATATGAAGAAAGACATTATGAGGCTCTCAGACTATGTGTCACAGGCTGGTATGTGCCTATCACTGATCAGTATTCTACTTTCATCAAGGATGATGCCACAATATGAATAGAAGATGTTTAACTTTAATACTTGGCTTAGTTTTTGGTGACATTCTAGGGGGATACAATATCAGTGTGAAAGGACATGGTCAGGAAACCACAAGGGTGGTGTACATCTGTTTGCTCTAGGCTTTTGAATACTGTCCGAGACACTGTCCTCATCCATAGAGTCTTTTTCAGGCAACGAAAAACTGACAAACCTTCCAACACTGCAAAATCTAGCCAATGTAATCTGAAGCTTTTTCTGCTTAATGGCAATAGTCTAAAGAAGAAGCTCTACCCTTTCCAAGCTCTCCTTACCTTTGAGAATGCAGATAACTGTGCAGTTGCAGTGAAATGGTTTAAAGCAGCAGAGAATACTGCAGCACTGCAAGTCTTCATTAACTTCCATGCATTGAGAACTGCACAGACAGGGACTAAAGGTAGATGTGTCTTGATGTACATCAATAACAAGAATACTCTAAGCTGGTTAAACAGGATGATATACTTGAGTTCTTCCACATCTATATTACCGTAAACAAAACCTCATACCACACCCTAGCAAAGACATAGGTCACATCTCTGTCCTATTAAACCCATAGCTCATACTTAGACCTATTGGAGACCCTCAGATTTATCCAAACACTATATTCATGGAGGGCATTAATTATCTGAATACAAACTAGGAATCCTTTATGACCTGAAATGCCCTGTACCAGTTAGTGTATACACCTACTACAGCAACAAATATATCTGACCTGGTGCTCACAAATATAGGAGAACATTGCACCCTCCAGTGTTGTGTCCTCTCTGGTAAGTGTAGATCAAAGTATGTGATATACCTTTAAGAAGCTTTCCAGTAAGCAGGCACATGCGTATAAGTACTGAGCATGTGCAAGCAAGTGTGCCATTCTGAGTGAGAAGCCAGAGTAAAAACATGCATGTGTGTCGTAGTCAGTCAGTTTGTTCATTTAAGTTTAATGTTTCTGCTATACATCCTGATGTGTTTGTAATAAAGTACTTAAATAAACACCCAAGCCTCATTGTCTTACTCAGATATACAACACAAGCAACATGGTGTCAGAAGTGGGATCCAGAGTCAAAACCATGTGGCACACAGATAAAGTTGGAGGAATATATAGGAGTGGATCATCCCTATTGCTCAAATGACTAGAAAATAGGTTAGAAATGAATTCCAGGTACTAAAACTTGCTTAAATGATTTTTACTCAACGAATATAAAATGAAGCGCTCAGAACACTCAAAATGAATTTCTAACCACACAATATGTCTGAAACTGTGCCATACTGATAAAAATATTCAAAATAGTTACAAAAATGTTTGAAACAATATCCAAATCACATAAAATGTGTAAAAATGGGAAAACAACTATATTTTTCACTATGTGCTACTTTTTCACATTAACTATAGTTATTTGAAGTATCTGAAGTGTGCAAAATGTTTGGCAAGTGTCTGCAGTATTGCAGTATGGTTATTTCACAAAGTACAGCCATTTACAAGTACCTGGTGTGTGCATGTTCGTACATAATTGCAAGGGCCATATTTGCATTGTGTTTAAACACAATTTGTTGGCATGGCAGAAGGATTTTGTAGACCAAGTCCGCTTGTGTTTGATAACAATATTGCAAAAAATTGGAGAATGTTTGAGCAGGAGTACGATATTTTCATGCAGGCTGCTTTTTCTGACAAAGGCACATGTACAAAGGCATTTATTCTGCTTAATTTAGCTGGATCAGAAGCCACTGAAAGAGTCTGTTTATTTGTGTATGCACCTGCTGTGTATGGAAGGTGGGGGAAAACCGCCATATAGTGGTACCGGCTGAAACACAGGAAGATCCTGAGTGTTCAAAACATAAATTTAGAGGCATGTAACCCCCAAATTAATATTTCAATGGAAATGCACTTATTTTCTACAACTGATCAAAAGCCTGGTGAAACTTCTTTAGCATATATAACCAATTTGAGAAATAAGGCTAAAAGATGCAGATTTGGTGATTTAAGAAATGAGTTGATAAAATGCAGGCTTGTGTGTGGTATTAAAGATGATGCAGTGAGAAAGATTTTGCTCCAAGACAGTGATTTAACTTTGAATAAGGCCAATGAGATTTGTCAGATATACAAGCTTACAGAAAAGCACACAACTATGTTTACAAATGAGAAAAGCACACATATGGCTTCTCAAACTGCTAGTGTAGATAGTATGCAGCATGTGGTTAAAATGTACAGGCTTAAGGGTGGGGCAGCTCTAGTGAAACCAATAGCTTTTCTTGCAAATTCCAGGGTGGCTCCAGTAAAATCCAGAGCATTCTCAGTGAAGCACAAGGGTGAGTCAGCTAAATCAAAGAATGTGCCCCCATCTAGCCTCATAGTCAACTGTTATAATTGTGGAGGTAATCATGAGCCCAAAAGAGAAAGGTGCTTAGCTTTTGGTCAGCAGTGAAACAAATGTAAAAAGTGGAATCATTTCAAAAGGTTCTGTAAATCAAAAGAGGCTCATTCTTTTAATCAAAAAGAACATTCGAAGAGACAAGTTGATCAATTAGAAAGCTGTGATCCTACTTTTTATGTTGATGGTGTGTCTGTGCTTGGTGAAACAGTCAGTGCAATAGATTTGCTGTTAAGTATTTTGTACTGTTGGGATTAATGGGAGACTGGTAGAGCTCAAAGCTGATACTGGTTCAAAGTGCAATGCTATGCCAGCAGAAATGTTTGCTAGAGTAAAACCTTGTGAGAGGCTTGATTTTGCGAAGTGTGTGAAGCTTGTTTCTTATGGTGGTGAAGAAATTCAGACCGAAGGCTCAGTACTGCTTTCATGTTACTCTGCTGGGAACAGCTATGACTTGCAATTTTATGTAGTCAAGAGACATGTGTAGTCATTGTTAGGCCTCAGAGACAGTTTTAAAACAGGGCTGCTTTCATTTAATAAGGAACTCTACCATGTAAGCTTGAAGGATAACAGCTCCAATTTCACCCAGACTCTTGTTGACTATGCTGATCTTTTTGAAGACAAACAAGGCAAACTCCGAGTTATGTACTCCATGAAGTTAGACCCTGAGGTAAGCCCAGTTATCAGACTAGCACTGAAAGTTCCAGTAGCTATGCAGAACAGAGTCAAAGCTGAGCTAGACAGAATGGTGCAGCAAGGAGTAATTTGACCAGTAGAAGAACCAACTGAGTGGGTATCCTCCATGGTGGTAGCTCATATGAAAAGCTCAGATGATATTAGAATATGTATTGATCCAAAGAGATTTGAACAAAGCACTAAAACGATCTCATCATGCAATGTGCACAGTCGAAGAAGTTGCTTCTCTTATGTCAAATGCCACCATTTTATCTGTCCTAGATGCAAAAAGTTCATTTTGGAAAATTTTGCTTGACCATAAATCCTCATTGCTTGCCACATTCAGTATACCATTTGGAAGGTACACATTTCAGAGAATGCCATTTGGAATAAATTCTGTCAGCGAAGTCTTTCAGCATGCGATGGAACAAATTTGTTCTGGCTATCTTTTAGAGGGCTGAAGTGCAAAGATGTATCCTAATTCTGGTCAGAACAGCACCAAACAGCATTTGCTGTACTGAAACAGAGAAATGCCAGCCCACCTACTTTAAAATACTATGATGTTCACAAACCAGTAACTTTTTCCTGTGATGCTTCTAAGTTTGGTCTTGGTGCGGTCATTCTTTAAGAGGGTAGACCAGTAGCCTATGCATTGAGAACTTTAACCCAAGCTGAGATGCAGTATGCTCAGACAGAGACTGAACTCTTGGCAATTGTGTTTGTGTGTTTAAAGTTCCATGATCATATTTATGGCCGACCTATTCAAATTGATACTGACCACCAACCTCTAGTCACTATTTTGAGAAAGCCAATGCACACAGCTCCTACTAGATTGTAATGCATAATACTCAAATTGCAAAAGTACAATTTCAATCTTGTTTACACAAAAGGGAAACTTCTTTATCTTGTTGATACTTTATCCAGATCACCATGAAAAAACACTGAACAGCATGAAAATGAGAAACCTGATTTTGAAGTCATGGAAGTGAGATTTTTATTTTCTTCCACATGTCTTGATGAGCTTAAAACTCACACAACTTCAGATCCAATCCTCTAGAAGCTCAACAACTTCATCAGTCAAGGATGGCTGCCAAAGCAATCTTGTTTACCAGTAGATGTGCAACAGTATTTTCCTTACAGAGACAGGATTTTGCCTGACAATGGTATCATCATTAAAGGCCCCAAAGTGATTGTTCCAAAATCCTTGCAACAAGAGTACATTAAGATCTTGCATCAAGGCCACCATGGAACTGATTCTACCAAAAGAAGAGCAAGAGGACCTAGTATTTTGGCCTTCTATGTCAAAGGACATTGAGAAAGAACTCTCATCTTGTTCTGTTTGTAATAGTACTAACCCACAGCAACAAAAAGAACCATTTCAGTTAAGCCAGATTCCTGGACTACCTAGGTCGACGGTGGCTACTGATATCTTTGAGTGGAATGGTCAAAATTACTTGGTAGTAGTTTACGTTTATTCATATTGGTTTGAGATTGACCTTAATGTCCAATACTGTCATTACTAAGTTGAAGAGACATTTTTCTGTCCATGGTAGTCTGCACAGAGTAATTTCTGACAATGGTGCACAGTTTATAAGTCAGCAGTTCAAGAGATTTGCTGAAATGTGGGACTTTGTTCATATTATGAGTAGTCCTAAATACCTGCAGTCAAATGGCTTGGCAGAACATGCAGTTCAAAGTGCAAAACAGCTGTTAGAGAAATTGAAATGAGACAATACCGATGTTTTTCTAAATCTCCTGAATCTCAGAAACATTGCTTGTGATAATCATCCTATTACCGGTGTCTGAGCCAGTGTTACAGCATCTAGCCTGTAATAAAGACTCTGGTTCTCAGAGTGACTTATCCAATGTTCCAGTACCAGAGAACATTCCAGCAGAAATCCCTGTTCCTGAGAATATCCCCATGAATCCTAAAGCAGAACATTCAGCAATGACTGTCTCTGTTGCTAAACCTAGTCCTAACTATTACTTTACAAGATCAGGTCGCATTTCCAGACCTAGTTCCAGATACATGGCAAACTGGACATGAATGTTGTTTTGTTCATTATTGTGTGTATAATTTGCATGCCTATTCAAATGTCATTATCATTGCAAGACAGGGGGAGGATGTAGATCAGAGTGTGTGATATACCTTTAAGAAGCTTTTCAGTCAGCAAGCACATGCCTATAAGTACTGAGCATATGCAAGCAAGAGTGCCATTTTGAGTGAGCAGCCAGGGTGAAAACATGGACGTGTGTAGTAGTCAGTCAGTAAGTAAGTTTGTTTAAGTTTAATGTTCCTGCTATTTATCCTGATGTGTTTGTATGCAATAAAGTACTTTAATGAATACCCAAGCCTAATTGTCTTATTCAGATATACAAGACTAGTGACAGTAAGGTCAATCCTCAAAGCAGTCTCCTTTGAAACAAGAATCAATTCTGTAACTCTAGCAAAACCCTGTAACAGTTAGAAATTACTTCAAGACAAACTACCTTTTATTAAGCGATAACCTGTCAAGATTTCATGCCCCTCTCAACCCAGACACAACAGCCTGTGCAGACGTATTCATAGAAGGTCTATATAGCCATGTAATGACTAAATAGAGGCTACTGTGTCTAACAGAGGTAAGCCCAAAACTAACTCAAAAAACAAACCACCCTAGTAGAATTCAAAATTAAGCAGGTTATACAACAAAAGAAAAAATGCCATACCTAAAATTAGGAAAGTAACACTAAAAAAAAAAAAAAAATAAGCACTCTCTCATCAAACTGAATATGCAACTAAGAGAACTAATTAAGTTTAACAAAGCAAATTTTGAGGTAAAGGTAGCTTCTTAGGCCAAGGACAACCCTACGGTCTTCTTTACATATATCTGAAACATCAAAGGCAGCACACAAGAGTATGCTGAACTGTTGGAGAATGGAGTAAAGTTCATGGAATGAGGAGATACAGCAAATCTTTTCGCTGAAAAATTCAGCTTCTAACTTTACTCCTCTCACCCCCAGCCCTCCCCCAGGAAATACCAACAAACACAATCCTCCCAGTTATCAGTAGGGCGCAGGTCTTAGATGTGATAAGGCCAAGTATACAGCTTCACTGGGTCCTGACAATATCCAATGATGCCTTCTAAAAATGCCTGAGATAGGACTGATCTGTGCCACTGGAGTCACTGTTCAACCATAGCTTTGGCACAGGCTTTGTGCCACGCAAATGGAGAACTGCTACAATCATGCCTTAGCTTGACCGGTGACCATTAATGGATTGTGGGAACTACAGACACAGGACTCAACCCAGTTTGGTTTTGTCAAGGGCAGGTCATCCCTACTGAACCCTGTGGACTGCCTTGAAAGGGCACCAAGGCAATTGATGAGAATAAAATAGTGCATACCACTTACCTTGACCTAGCTAAGGCATTTGATAAAATCCCCCACTCAAACATTGTAAACAAACTCACAGAATTAAACAAAAACTTCTGTGTAACTGCTGGATAGCCAGCTGGATCACAAACAGGAACCAGGAAGTTAGAAGTGGACAGACCACCTCCAAAAAGAGGTTGCTCACCAGTGGAGTCCCCCAGGGCTCTGTGCTAAGACTGCTTCTCTTTAGCATCTATTTTTTTGGAAGTCAAGACAAATGTCAAGGACCTCTGGCTTGTCAAGTTTGCAGCTGACTGCAAGCTAGGGGGCAATCATAGAACACCCCCCCACCACCACTAAGACACTAACATCTTACAGGAAGGTTTGACACAGACAAATGACTTTTACCAAAGTCACAGGTTAAAACCCAATAGCAAGAAATGCATAACAGTACCTTTGTAGAACTCAGACACCCAGGAAAACTACTACATTGGTAAAACACCACTAAAGTAGACACAGTAGTCAGGAATTTGGGGACTCATATAGATCGTAACATGGCTTTCAATCAACATTGTCTAAGCTAGTAAGAAAAAATTACGCTACATCACTCAGCTTATAAGTAAGGGCATGGCATCAAAGTCCAGGGAAGTCATTGTGTCACTGTACTCAGCTATCATCTGACCCATCACCGAGTATTATGCTCCATTCGGTATGTACCTGACCAGGTATATGCAACAACTGGAATGTCTACAGAGCTTCCTCACAAAAAAGAATGTCCTAAGCAGACTGTCTCAAAGCCTCATCTCTACATTCTGCTTCTTACAGTCTGCTGAAAGGCTGGTATACAATGCTTCCTTGAATCCCACTCCGATGGACCTTTTGAATATCTGCACCAGAACTATTAAATCTAAGGATTTAAACGTTGCTTGCCACTAAAATAGGACATGTTGCAGGGACAGGTAAATGTCTTAGAGAATCCCCATTTTCTGGAATAGGCTTCCTATCCATGTGAAGCAAAGCTCTTCCCTAACCCTATTCAAGTGCAGCCCAGACTAGTGGGTGGGAAATTGTAAACTCGCCCCTGATCTGACACCAGTGCCTCTAAAGGACAGAGGCATAAGTGAAATCATGCCCTAACACACAACTTTTAAAATAACCTCTAAAGCAGAAAAACTTACAGCATATATTTGGGTTGCATGGCTAAGCTTATAAAGGTCCCAGTGGCCATTACCATTTATACACCTATGAACTTATGAGTGCATGTGTAATGTGGCGAATCCTGGCATCTGATATGCAATTGACCATAACCCTCACCTTGCTCAGTCTAGTGAGTGGTGCATCAGTGTGTATCACTATAGAGTCATCACCTATAATTAAGATATTGGAATGCGTGGAGATTTGCCTTATGGGCATTTGAAATGAGTCAGTGTGACTCTTAGATGCATGTTTCATGGTGGCTGCTGCCTGTGTTAGGTGTTTATGAGGCTGTGAGGTTACATTTAGGAGGCCTTTGTAGTTTGCATACATTTCTGTTATGAGGCTCGTCATGTGTAGATCTAGCATCTGTTTAGTCTGAGCTGTGTGTGGTTGTTTAATGTGGTGTTCTGTGCTACTGCCAATCTATATGTTACTTGTTGTGGGTTTGTGTAAGATATTTGCCTCCAATAACATTTTATAACTACACTTCTAACACACTGTGTCAGTTTGTTTAAGTATCAGGTGGTTGTCAGTAAGCGTGAGACAACTGCTACATTGTCTCAGGATGCCCATTTCAACCAAGATGGTTACACAGACAACTGGAAAGTACAAAATTCCAGGTGCTTACTAATGTGGGCTGAAGGGGGGAGTAGACAGTTGGTTACTGCAGGTGCTCTCTGTTGGGTAGTGGAGACAGTGCTGGTATCAACACAGTTGCACATAGCTAGGAATCGTTGATTCTTTGCTCTTTCTCTCACCAGAAGCAAAAGAGTAGCTCTAATCCCAAGCTGCTTCCTAAAATGTAATATTAAACCAGATATTTATGGGTTCAGTATACTTGCTATTGTCTCCTCTTTGTAGATACTTTGGATAGAACCTACAGCAATTTGATGCAAGAGAAATCCAGGGCACACAAAGGTTCGGAAGAGGTTCATCAAAACTGCAACCAGAACACTCAGTGAAGTCCCATACACACTGCCCTATCAGAGACCAGCAGGAACCAAAGTCTCTATGCTCATTCTCAATAACAAACTTCAAATGAGGCACAGAAAATAATGAAATGAAATGGATATTGTTACTGAAGGGAAATGTGTATCCTGGCTTAAATGAATATGTGCTTTTGAATATAGTATTGAAGTCCCGTCCCTTAAATATTAATATTTATTAATTGTCATACATATTTGGGGCATGTGCCTTTCTTACATGAATATGTAAGACTTGAATAGCTGTGTCAGTTTGGTGCCTCTGGAATGGTTGTTTGGATCCCCAGTGGACAGTATTGCTAAACTGCTTGCTTTGGAGATTGGTTGTTTGAACCCTTTGTGGGTTGTATCTTTGAATTGTTATATTGTTTCTACTGGAGCTAGTTTTTTTTAATTGTTTTATAAATGTAATTAAATCTCATGGAGTCAGTTAATGGTCTGACGAAGCAGAGTTTGTTTCCACAAAAGAGCTTACCTGTTTATTATGTTTGTCAACAGTTTTTGTTTTATTAAAGTGTGTGTTTCAGCCATGATGACCGGAATCCTTTCATTTGGAATTCTGCTGTTTTTGCTGGTTTTACAGTTTTCATCTGACCACTAAACTTTGCTTTGCTGCAAAAAGTTCCTAGGCTCACCAGTCACAGGAAGTCTGGTCCCACATGTTATAAATTTCAAAAATAAGATGGAAAAATTATTAATACTCTGGGATTTACAGTGTGTATTAATTGAGTGGAATGGTAGACAAAGAAGATAATTCAAGCTTTAAGAATCTAATGGGTGGGCCTTTTCAAATGATCTCTCAGTGCCCTGTAATGAGTGAGCCTTTTCAGATGATCTCTCAGTGCCCTGTAGAATGAAGAAATACGATGAGAGTGGGAGGACCATACAAAGTAAATTTTACAGTAGGGGAGGCAGCTCAAAACCCATCGAGTTTTATAGCAAAATAAATGTAATATAAGATGTAAAAAAATGGAAATATCCAAACCTTAAATGAATAATTTCAATTCAAAATCAAATGCAGTCAGGCAACAGCAGTAGTAGAATGCAGTTAAATAAGAAATATTATTTCACAAGTTCTCCTACTAATTAGCTATGGAAAAGAAATTATTTTCTAACTGACCCTAGCCAAGAACTTTTAAACTCCAAGAAGAAAAAACTTTGAGGTAAAATGAAATTTAAAATAAAACAAACTATAATATAAGAGCAAAAGAAATGGAAGTATCCAAACCAAAATCAAAAGCAGTCCAGCAGCAGGAGTAGTCACAAAGCACTTCAGCTAAATAAGAATGCAGCTAAAAATAATAACTAAGCAACATTCACTCTCATTTTACACAAAAATGTGAGTTCTATGTGTGTCATGTGAAATGTAGATTAAGAAAATGAAATTTAACACAATGTTAATTCAAGTATGTACAATCAAAATATATATATTTTAATTGACCTAACAAAATGCAACTATTTATAGATATAAGTCTTTTTGGGCAACTAAATCTGTAATAATCTTTTATAATGAAGTTATATTACCTAAGTCCTTGACTTTCTTACATGCTATTTAATTATAAACCCCAGCAGACTACTAAAAATAATTTAAAATACTAGCACAACCAAGCAATAGCACCCTACTTAGATACATATTTGGGCCAACAATGTACTGTTATAACCCACTGCTATTACTTTTCATACAGCTGACTACAAAACATTTAAAGTAAACAACTTTCTTGTCTGCCCAATCTTATCCTTCCAAAAATTAAACAGATTACTAAACTTAACTGAAACTTTACACCTTTTCCAATAATCACATTTAAATCCAAACCTTAAACTAAACAACAAAATGACAGAAATATCATCCCTTCATTTTGTTAAAAACAAACCAGCATGTGACTTTATCTTAGTGAACCATTCATCAGTCACAAAGCTGAGGTTAGCAAAGAATCTATCAGAAGGATACTTACCTGTCATTAACAAATAGGGTACCTTAGCCACTTAATGTTAAACATGGACCAACAGGTTATAGATAAAAAAAACTTTCTTAAAAATATGTGGTCATATTTAAAACTTGGCAAACCTACTGTTAAAGCATTCAAAATAATATTCAACATTAACAGATAGAACATTATTCTTATTATTGTGTTATACTTATACAATCGTTAGAAGCAGAGGACATAAAAAACAAACCTTCCCATGTAACATAAAGCTCATACCACTCAACAAATTATACCATACACGGCTGATTATCATTTTAATGACTGTGTGATGCTTGCTAAAAAAACAGTCCACTCCCAACATGCCCCCATCGTGTACTGCATGTGGAACAGTTGATGTAGGCATTTTAGAACTGTAGATTTACCAGTAATTTATTGAAATCTGAAAGAAAAGTCTAAGCTATAAGGATTAACATATCTCCTCAGAATTTGCCATTCTCCAACCCCAACAAAAATCTTACAAAGACTTTAAAATTCTAATAACTATTTACATGCTTAAAAAATCTTATATTACAACAAACCGGCTAGATCATAAGCTGGGAAAATTTAGGGAAATGCGTTACAACTATATTAATGCCTATAAAACAGCATTGTATTCTCTGAATGAGAAATCCATCATATTAGGATGCTGGAAAAGCATTCTAAATCTGTTTAGTTAAGTAATAAAGCAATAACCAATGATGTGATGTGGTATATTGAAGATTTACCAGTGGTTGGTGTGGTTTAATCACGAGGGCAAAGCTCGAGTGTTTAAACAAAGGCAACCGTGGGTAAATCTTCAATATACCACAACCATGGAGTCGGTTATTGCTATTATACAATGACATTATTTAAGAAAAAAAATACTTAACTTTTCTTAAATAATGCCTTTGTATAACGGCGTTTTACTGTTCTTCCACCGGTTGTGAAATACTGCTTCTTCATTTTGATGTGCTGTGCATGCATATGGGACTTGCATTCCCATGCATACCCAGTACAACAATGTTTTGAAACAGAAGCGATGGAAAAAAGAAAGTCTTTGTTGCTCCATTTTCTCTATTTTTTTTTAATTGTAAAAACAAAGGTTTTGGGGCACTTTATAGCAACGAAAAAAAGTCCGGGCGTCCGGACCGTTTACCATTGGTATATTGTGGGATTTACGATGGGCACACTGGTTGGGCTAGGCCAATCGGCATGCACGTTTTTGAATAGTAATAGGGAGTCATTGTAAAATTTGCAATTTATCACCAATTATCAACTTTAGAACATCTTATCTCATTGCCTTTTTTCTTTTTTAAAATAACATAATTATGGACTTACACCCATTTCTTAAGAGTTCTTTCTCTCTGTTTTGCCCACTGATCCCACAGTCACTTTATCAGTAGCTAATAGTGCCGGATTTAAACTATGTAATTGTACTGAAATGCTTTCACCATTTGCTATACAGTGGATTTGTATTAGACACAGAAAGGACTGATGTCTTGTCATGACCTCAGATGTAGCCATCGAGTTATCATGGAGATTCACCTTTTTCATTAACAGCAGTAGTAGTAGTTATTCATTGCACTAAATGAATTGCAGGATCATTTTGAGTTACTTCTCTTGGCAACCACCTCATAGTTCTCAAAGTAAGGTGTTTGGGTACATAAATGTGGCTTCTTCTATATATTGTAGTATCCTGGCCTTGTAAGATAAGTAAGACCTAGAAAAGTTAGCTTCTTGAAATGCTCTACCTTCCGTTACTCTTCTATTTCCAAATTCTTGATATGACACTTTTATACTTACTCTTTCCCTTGATTTGATAAGAAGACATTTTTTGCTGTTCTGTCAAAATAAAGTTTCTATTTTGTTTGTTTTTCTTTTGCTTTTCCTGTAGCAGATGAATTATAGAAATGCTTGCTAACAGTGAGAAAGAAGTTGGAAATTTTGATCTCAACTGTCTCGCCACTAGAAGCTAAGCTGGCAATAACACTATTAATGATACGTGATCCTCCAACATTCCAGCATGGATAAGTAACAGTCTGTTGTACTGGAATGCTATATAATATCGCTTTCCATTATTATTATTACTTTTATTATTTGTTTTACTACCCATACCTTTGGAAGTATGTGTGACTTGAAATGATATATCTAAACTCTCATAGTCCCTCAACCATAATCACCTCATGATTCACATTATTGTGAAGGAATATATGATTCTGTGAGTTTAGACAACAAGCAAAGAGCACTAACAGCTCATTTTTGCATGGAAAGTAAGATCTGATAAATGAATTACATTGTTTGGTAGTATATGACTCGAGATAATAAGATGATGAAGCAGGGTAGCTCACACTCATTAAGATACAGGTTTTTGTGTTTTTGCAATATTTCACCAAAGACTATCAATTGAGAAACAACCCATAACTCTTTTATGTCTCTCTCAAATTAATCTTCTCTATACTCTTGTGGGCATGCTCTGCTTAACATGTCTATTAAATGTATAAACTGATAGAGTTGTACAGGATTTGCACATCTCTAATTTTAACACTGCCTAAACAGAGGAACAGAGGGCTTTCTTGGCATGTCTGCACATGTGTGTGTGTGTGTGTGTGTGTGTGTGTGTGTGTGTGTGTGTGTGTGTGTGTGTGTGTGTGTGTGCATGTTATTCATACCTCTCAACCTCTTAGAGTAAGAAATCTGGACATAGCCATAAAAAAGTTGTACAAATAGGGACAATCTTGAAATATTCATCTTAGAAACTTAGAAAGTTAATAGAATAACAGGTTATGCATTAGCATGAACTTTCTAAAGGGAATGAAGTCTAAAACTCAAATGTCTGTCATTATTTTCTAACTTCAATCTTTAATGATTTGTTAGTAATTTGCCAGAAAGCCACAATTTTATTAAAAACGGACCAAAAATATAAGGCAAAAATCTGGACATTCTGCAAAAATCTGTACATTTGAGAGGTATGATGTAATTTAAATTTGGTCACTTCTTCAAATCAGTATCCAGAGCCATGGACGAGGGTAAGGTGGTCCACACAGCCTATCTGGACCTCGCCAAGGCCTTTGAGATCATCCCCCACTCTGGAATCATAGATAAACTTACTAAGCTGGACATTAAGCCCTACATCACTCGATGGGTTGCCAACGGGCTTACTGACAGAACCCACACTGTGAAAGTAGCTGACTCAAAATCCAGCTCCAGACAAGTGACAAGTGGAGTACCAAAGGGTTCAGTCCTGGGATCGCTCTTGTTTGGCATCTACTTCTCTGAAGTATAGGCCAGCACTAACAGACTTTGGCTAACAAAGTTCGCAGATGACTGCAAACTGGGAACCATTACTGAATTCCCAAATGATGTGAATATTCTACAAAAGGGCCTTACAGAAACAGATGCTTGGTGCCAGAGCTATGGATTCAAGCTCAATGCCAAGAAATGTATAGTTATCCCATTTGAGAAAAAATATGTACCCATGAATTACCACATAAGTGGCAGTACACTAAACACCGAAAGTGTGATAAGGGACTTAGGGACACAAGTGGGCAGTGGTCTCACCTTCTATAAGCACATAGCCACAACAGTCAGGAAATCCTTCTATGTGGCACACCTCATCACTAAGGGCTTTTCATCCAGAAAAAAGGAGGTCATTGTCCCACTGTACTCATCCTTCATTAGACCCATTATAGAGTACAATGCCTCGTTTGGTATGTACCTCAGAAGACATCTGCAAATCTGAAAAGGCCATAGAAATACCTCACTAAAAGAATCACAGGCCTAAAGCAGATGTCCCATGCTGAGCATCTAAAAAAACTCCAGCTATTCTCTGTCGCACATCACCTACTCAGAGGCAATCTCTGCTTAACATACAAGGCCATGTCAAACCTAGAGCTGTTGGACATGCTACACTTAAAGAAATCTGAATCCCTCAGAGCCACATGCTCCAGGGATCTAAACCTGGTCATCACAATGAACAAAACATGCTGGAGGGATAGGTTCCTGACCCAGAGACTCTCCATTCTCTGGAACAGACTGCTCATACATGTCAAGCTGAGTGCCTCTTTGGCCCTCTTCAAAAGAACCTTGACGACTGGATGGGACATAGGAAATTTACCCTGGGGATCATGTCAGTCACTGTGCTAGACAGGGGACCAGGGAGGTAAATATTGTGGGAAGAAATATCCAGGGAATTGTTATGGCTAGGCTTACATAGGCCCTAGGGCCGATAGCCTAGTACCAAAATATGCACCTATGAACCTATGTACCTATGCTACTGATTTCCTAGCTGAAATAAGAAGGCTGCACAAAGCATTTCAAAACATATCTGTCCACAGGTGCTTGATGGTCCAGCAGCAGGGAAACCAACGATGGTATGCTGGAGATCTGGGTTTTGAATCGTAAATGAGAGTTAATAGTATCCCTCCACTTTCAGTCATATTGTTCTAACAGGAACAATTTCTGTAATAATAACAATATTACCTGAAGTCCTACAGTGGCTGTATGTAGTGTTTTTTTATTGTGGGGCTTATGAACTGATTTCATGATTATTATTTTAATATAAATACAGTCAATCAACTTTTTTGTCAGCAGTTTACTTTGCTATAGCTAGCAACTTGAGCTATGTTCACTTTTATCACTCAGACTCATAGGTTCACAGGTTATTACATTTGCTTTACATGACTACTGAAAGTACTAACTAGGGCAACTAACTAAACTCGTAACTAGTTTAGGTATCCCAATTAATGATGTCTGCCCTACATATGGCAATGGTGGATTTATAAGTTGCCAACCAATTGTGATGCCTGGTTATAAAAACATCTAACACATTGCCTTTTGTGAAGACTTAGGTCTTTTGAGTGGACATTTATATTATTACAAGTTTCATGAAAGTGAAAGAGGTCAACTAATGTGAGGTTTTTCACAGCATGGAAGGCTAAGCAAAGGTCATTACAACTTAGCCTTTAAGAGTAAAATAAAAGGCTTTTATTCTAGCAAAGAATCTTAGAGTTTAGAACTGTGATACACACACACATAGACACACACACATAGACACACACGCACACACACACACGCATATATATGTGTATATGTATATATATATATATATATATATATATATATATATATATATATATATATATATATATCTACAGATAGATATAGATATATATATATATTTTTTTTTTATTTATTTTTTTTTTAAATTAGAAATCACTGGGGCCTTTTCAGTTGCAGAAGAAGGTGTGCGCTATAGGCTTTGCATTCTGTGATACCTCCAATGAGAAAAGAACAGAGGGGAATTATAATTTCCTTATTTGTAGGGTATATGCACTGGTAATTAGTTGAGGGAGTTTGAACAGTTTCTTATCTTTGACTGACACATGATAGTCAATGAGCAATGTGGATCTCTGATGATAATGAATATTTTTAAGGGGGTTCTATCTCTCGGGTATGCAGTGCACATGGATGTCATTGTTTCCCAAATGCAACTACTCTACAATTTTTACATGACATTTGAGCCACAGTCAGCTCACCAGGTGTCTGTTTGCTCAAGCCAGTCACTGGAGGATTTATATGTCTGTACAGAAGTTAGTAATGATGCCCAATTTGCAGTCATTAGAAGACTTGATTTTCACAAGGGGTTTGACATCTGTCTTTATGTCAGAGCAGTAAATGACAAAAAGGATGGTGCCCAGGATTGATTCCTATGGGGTACCATTAGTGCCATCCCTTTGTCTGGAAGGGGTAACAACAATCTTCACTGCATGTCTTCTGTTGGTGATTCAGATGGCTGTCCACTGGATGATGTAGGGATCTGTAAATAGACAGCTGATCTTATCAACAATATCAGCATAAAAATCTGTCTCAAAGCCATCTGCCATGTCCAGACAGGCAAGGGTGGACAGACTGGAGTTTGACCATGACATCAGTATGTCTTTCAAAGAAGATTACTATAACAATTAGAAAAGCGTTTATATTACCTCTTTGAAATTTTACTGCATCGAAGCAATAAATGTCGAACACAATTGATCGATGCAGTAAAATATCGAACGAGTATAAAAAAACAAAAAAGAACAAATAAAAAAACTAAAGGGCATAGGCACAGGGGCAAGCCCCCATGCACCCCCCACATACCCTGCTACTTAAATATACCAACTCCGAGACCGCACTACATCGAGGTAAATGGTAATCTCCCCCTACGGAGATTTCTGTTTGCCTGGACGATATTCTTCGCTTTCGATAGTGTCGTGCCAATATCAGATTCGATATTGTCAGCTTGCGACAATATAATATAATATAGACCCTTAGAAAAGATCTACCTTTCAGAAAATCAAATTGATTAGGAGGGAAGGTATTGTTGGTAACCTATTTCCTTAAGTCCTACCATAATGCTTTCCATGACGTTAGAAATTATTTTAGTGAGACAAATTGGTCGGTGGTAGCACTGCCCTTGTGTAGTAGTATTACAATGGCAGTTAGTCAAAAATGTGACACATAGCCAGTTCAGAAATTAAGGTTGAATAACTCAATAAAAAAGTAAAAAAGAAAGTCATATGGAACAAAGGATCATTTGATGTTAAATAAAGTCATAATGGAAAACTGCAAAAAGGGGAAAGAATCTAAGTATGGCGTGAATAACATACACTCTACACTGGTTGGTTACATTACAGTGACCATGAAACAGTGGCAAACCACTTTAGAGTTAAGCCATTATAAAGGACACATTATTATTCCAGGGATAAAAATTCAATGGGGGATATTCCAGGGTGACTCTCTGTCATCGCTGCTCTTATCCTTAACCCATTAAACTGTCTATTTAACAGATTAGGTCATGGGTTATAATTTGGCTCCCACAAAACAACAAAGTGTAAAGATTTCTCATCTTTGTGTAGATGATTTAATCCTATATAGTTCATCAGATGAGGAACTGAAAGCACAACTGCAAGTGGTCAAAACTTTCTCAGATGACATAAGAATGTAATTTGGTCTTGATAAATGTGCAAAAGCAACCTTTAAAGAAGGAAAGCTGCAGCACCAATAAAACGTCAGTTTGGGACAGGAATGTGATATAAAAGAACTTGAGCAAGAGGGAGTGTATAAAGATTTGGGAATTGATGAAGGATCAACAATAAAACATGAACAAATGTGGCTAAAGCTCAGTAAGGAATATTTGAGAAGACTTAAATTAATACTAAAAACAGCATTAAAATCTAGAAACAAAGTCCAAGCTATAAACCAATTTGCTTTTCCTATCCTAACTTACAGTTTTGGAGTGATTGACTGGCCCCAAAAGGTGTTGAATAGTTTGGAAAGGAAAACAAGGAGGATGCTTATAGGTTCATAGCTTCATAGGTAGGTAATAGACTATCGGCCCAAGGGCCTAAGTAAGCCTAGCCAACAAGGTTCCCTGGCTTATGCCACCCAAGAAAGTTATTTTCCTATGCCCCTGTCAAGCAGAGCCACAGAAGTGATCCTCGGGGTGTATTTCCTACAAGATTCAAGATTTTTCTTGAAGAGTGCTAATGAGGAACTTTGCTTGACATAGATGGGTAGCTTGTTCCAGAGTATAGGAAGTCTCTGGGACAGGAATCTATCCCTCCAGCATGTTCTGTTTATTGTGGGGACAAGGTTTAGGTCTCTAGAGCGTGTAGCTCAGAGGGACTGGGATTTCTTTAGCTGGAGCATGTCCAACAGCTCTGAGTTTAACATAGCTTTATATGTTAGGCAGAGATCTCCTCAGAGTAGGCGATATGCTACAGAGTTCAGTGTAGGGTATCTGAGTCCAGTAATCCTCTATGTGAGGTACTTCTGTGGCCTTTCCAGCTGCTGCAGATGTCTTGTGAGGTACATTCCAAAAGGGACGTACTCTATAATGGGTCTAATGAGTGCTGAGTAGAGGGGAACAATCACCTCCTTTTTCCTGGATTAGAACCCTTTTGTGATAAGGTGTGCCACATAGAAGGATTTCCTGACTACTGTGGTGATGTGATTATCAAAGGAGAGACTACTGTCCACCTGGGTCCCAAGGTCTCTTATCACACATTCAGCATTAAGTAGACTGCCATTTATGTGGTAGTTCATGGGTACAGAGTTTTTATCAAAGGGGATGACAATACACTTTTTGGCATTGAGCTTGAGGCCATGCCTCTGACGCCAGGCATCTGTGTCAGTGAGGCCCTTCTGTAGGATGTCCACAACATTTGGGGACTCGACTATGGCTCCTAGTTTGCAGTCATCTGGGAACTTCATTAGCCAGAGGCCTACTGTGTTAGCCTGTACTTAAGAGAAGTAGATACCAAACAGGAGAGGTCCCAGGACTGAACCCTGTGGTACTCCACTTGTCACTGGTTTGAAGTCAGATTTTGGCTCTGCAACTTTTACAGTGTGGGTTCTGTCAGTGAGCCAGTTGGCAACCCATCTTGTGACATAGGGATTTATACCTAGTTTAGTGAGTTTAGCTATAATTCCAGAATGGGGGATGGTGTTGAAAACTTTGGCGAGGTCAAGATAGGCTGTGTGAACCACCTTACCCTCGTCTACGGCTTTGGTGACTGCCTCAAAGAAGTCAATCAGGTTCAGAAGACATGATCTGCCTTTCACAAACCTGAACTGGGTGGGGTCCAGAGTTTGGAGGTTACCAATGTTTTTGTTTATGAGTTCCATGATGATACGTTCCATGGCCTTGCAGACCAGGCTTGTCAGGCTAATAGGGCGATAGTTCCCAGGATCAGTGGTGGCTCCCCCTTTGTAGAGTGGGATAACTGTTGCTGTGCACCATTCAGTGGGCACAAAGCCTGATGTGAGACTATGATGGAACATGGTGCTTAGGTGGGGAACCAGTTCGTTCTGAAGTTCATGTAAAATGCAGCCTGGGATGTTGTCCTGTCCCATGGATGCTGTGTTTTTTGTTTTAGAGAGTGCAGCTTTTACCTGCATAGATATGATTACAGGGACTCTGCATTCTTCCTGTATAGATATGGGCCCTTTAGGGGGTGAAAGGGGGGTAAAGTTAGCACTGAACCCAACTGCCAGAATGCTGGCAATATCTGTTGGTTCTGTAATTTTCGTTCCGTTGTGCTGTAACTCAGAAAAGATCTGGGTGTTGCCACTGAGATTCTTGACATAGCTATAGAATTATTTGTGGTTGCCCTTAGAATCAGTGGCAATTTTGTTTTCATAGCTAGCTTTGGAGGATCTTATAAGGGATCTCAGCTTCTTACTGAGGCCAACCAGGGAGCTCTTCCACTCATGGGATTTTACTCTCTTTTGCAAATGTTTCTTCCTTCTGTTGTAGAGTTTGTTTATGACAGTGGACCACCAGATTGGCTTCCTTTTTTTGGATAGCATCTTGGTTCTGTTTGGCATAGCATGATCCATGCACTCGTGTAAGTGCTTATAGAGTGCATTTGTGTAGGATTCAGCAGTCGTAACTGTATTGTCCATCTGCATGGGTGTCATGAAGTTCGCCACTTCTGTCTTAAGAAGCATAAAGTTGGCTTGAGAGAAATTTTTTACCATGGTTTACTTAATGGTGGGTGGGGGCGGGATGCAGATATCTAGGGTGATTAGCTTATGGTTGGATCTGACCAACGAGGAGTTGACTTCAGGTGTGGAACACTGGTCACTCGTTGGTAATGACTAGTCTAGGATATTGTTGCCCCTGGTGGAGGTGTGGATAAGTTGATCCAGGGCATTGGAATTTACGAATTCCAGAAAGCGTTGAGTGAAGGAGTTGGTACATGAGTAGTTTTCCCAGTTAATGGTGGGGTAGTTGAACCCTAATATGTTTCAGTATATCAAGAAAAGAGGAGTGGGAATCTTGGGGCATGGTGGGGGATCTGTAGGAAGCTACAATTTGGATTGCAGTTTTGCCCAGAGTTAGTCACACTTGGATAACCTCAGATGCATTATGCTGCACAACTAGCCTGGAGGTGTGGATATCCTTAATGAATATGGACACACTTTCACCTTTAGTGTTCTGGTCCAGGTTAGATGGCCAAAAAGTGTGGCATGAGTTATAGCCTGGTAATGCAGGGGTGCTCGCTACAGCCTTGAACCAGGTCTCAGTTACAGCACAGGTATCAATTTTCTCCATTTTAAGTAGTGCCTTGAGTGAGTGCATTTTGAGATTTAGACTTCTTGCATTGAGTAGCATTACCCTAAGTTTTTGCTTGCCTGTTCCTGTTATGGTGATGAATTTGTCATTTGAATCTTGCCTAAAAAAGGCACTATAGGGGTTGCAAGACCCTTAGCCAGTATCTGGAATCTGAGGGGCGACAGGTGCAGGCCATCTCTAGCAAAGCATCATGGTCTGTCGACCATGTCATCCCAGGCAGACAGATAATGGATCCCCTTAGAATGATGCCAGAAGCTTAGCCAATTGTTGAAGTCAATCATTTTGTCCTTGTACTGCAGTATCATTCTGGGCATACCTGCCTGGGCTACAAGACTGGAGAGCTCTTCCATGTCTCTTTTCATGTAGTCCAGGAAGGTACATCTCAGGTCGTACACACCAACACGGACAATGACGGAGTCATATTTGTACTTGTTGTGGAGTGACCTGAATACTTGTGTTATGTGGCAGATCCTGGCACTTGACAGGCAGCTGACAGTAGCCTTCTCCTTGTTTAGCCTGGTGAGTGGGACATCAGTGTGCCAGACTATAGAGTCACCTATGACTAGTGTGTTGGGTACGTTGTTTTGCTTTATGGGCTGTGATTTATTGGCGCACTAAGTCTGTGGGCTATGTGTCATTTGGGTTGTGTTGGGGGTGGGGATTGCTTGCATTTCTGCTTTGGAGGTCTCTGTTGCTTGAGCAGATTATTATTATTGAGAGCCTCTGTGAATGTTTTTGTGTTTCTATGTGTGGATTTTATTGGTGTAGGTTTAGTGGGACTATGTGATGAGTGTGGTGTGGTACAATTTTTACCTTCTCCTCTTGACTGTCAAGTTCAGTCTTGGTTGGAGAGAGCTTTACCTGCAGTTTGGCTAGATAAGTCCATCTCTCACAGGTTGTGGTGTTGGGTGGTAGGAGGAGAGGGTTGTCTGTGTACATGAGGCCATTGCTACATTGCCCCAAGATGCCCAGATTCATCAGATAGACAGGAGAGAACACTGGGAGCTGACCCTTGGACATGCCTGAATAAAAAACTACTTTCATCTAGACAAGTGAGGAAAGTGAGTATAAGAGCTGTTTTTCTCAAAGCAAGTGAGGAAAGTAAGTACAAAAACTATTTTCCTCTAAGTAAAGAGGAAGGCTGAGTGCTGTAGTAATTTGTAGCTTATGTACTGCTAACAACAAGTTTTGAACAAGTGCTGAGCAGGAATAAGCAAATTCAAGTGCTAAAACTAAAAATCTGTACCAGGATCTTGTGGTAGATAGGCTACCTATTGCTAACCACTCCCACTAATAAGCTAGAATGCTTCCCTCCAACACAGAAAGGCTTACGGGGCTCAGAAACTTACAAACAGTCCTGAATACAGTAAATTTGTATCTGGACTAGAGTAGTTACAGGAAATATGGGAAACAAGTGCAAATGCGGGCTTTTAAACCAGTAAGTTGAAAGAGATGGACAAACTGTCAAATGGCCAATAAACTACAATTTCTGGGCCAGACACCACTCTTATGGTAGAAAGGCTACCTAGTGCTTACTACTCCACCTGATAAGCTGAAAGGCTTCCCTCCAACACAGAATGGCTTGGGGGGGTCTCAGAAGCTTAAAAAAAGTCCTGGATACAGCAAATCTGTATCTGGACTAGACTAGCTACAGAAAAGGTGGGAAACAGGTGCAAACACAAGGTTTTAAACCAGAAAGAGTTGAAAGAGATGGAAAAACTGCTCAAACGGCCAAGAAACTACAATTTCAAGGCCAGAAACCACTCTTGTGGTAGAAAGGCTACCTAGTGCTTACAACTCCTACTGATAAGCTAGAAGGCCACCCTCCAACATAGAAAGGCTTTGGGGGCTTAGAAGCTTACAACCTGTCTTGATTACAGCATATCTGTATCTGTACTAGACTAGTTACAGGAAAGGCAGGAAACAAGTTAGAATTTTTTTTTTTGGAAAGTGGAAAGGGAGAAAGAGAAGCAGAAGATAATTCAAAATTAAGGACTTAAGTGGCTTGCCGTTCACAAATGTTCTCTCTGTATTAGGTAGAATGAGCTAGTGACACTAGACTGGAATAGAGCTGGGATAACTTTGAACAGATGGGATTGGAAGGAATGTCTGAAGTCCATATATGATCTCACTGTACTCAGTTGAGTGAGCAAATCAGATAGACCCAGGAGGAGTATACAAACACAAATTTACATGAGGGGTGGCCAATTCCAAAGCCACCAAGATTAATACCAGAACAAGAAAAGGGAGAGAGGGTGGGAAACTAACTGGGGAGAGAGAGAGAGAGAGAGCACAGTATTCTGTGAAACAACTAAATAAAAAATCAATAATTACAGAGAGACAGAGACCACAATAGTCAATGAAACAATTAAATCGAAAAAATAAAATGCAGTGCAATCTTTAACACTGCAAGTTTGTACTTAACACAGCCATTAATACAGTTGATTGTAGGTATGTAGCAGAAGCCAAACAACTCAGATCATGAGCAGTAATAAATTCAAAGATATGTGACTAACACTTATAAATACACAGAAACCCTCTAAGCTAAGAGTTCAGTACTGAATATCAATAAAGAGAAACACAATAGCCCCCACTTACTGCAGAGAGAGAAACACAGACCACAGTATTCTATGAAACAATTAAATAGAAAAATAAATGCCTACAGAAAGACACAGACCACAATATTCAATGAAACAAATAGAAAGAAAAAAAATGCAGTACAATCTTTAACACTGCAAGTTTGTACTTAACTCAGCTAGTAATACAGTTGTTTGTAGGTATATAGCAGAAGCCAAGCAACTCAGATATTGAACAGTAATAAATTCAAAGATTTGTGACAAACACTTATAAACACAGAAAAACCCTCTAGGCTAAGAGTTTAAAAAAGAATACCAAAGAAATGAAACACAATAGCCACCACATACGGCAAAGAGAGAGAGAAAGAGACCGAGACCACAGTATTCTACAAAACAATTAAATAGAAAAATAAATAACTACAGAGAGACACAGACCACAATATGCAAAGAAACAAATAGACAGAAAAAAGGCAGGACAATCTTTAACACTGCATGTTTGTACTTAACTCAGCTAGTAATGCAGTTGATGGTACGCATGCAGCAGAAGCCAAACAACTCAGATATTGGGCAGTAATAAATTCAAAGATATGTGACTAACACTTATAAATACAGAGAAACCCTCTAGGCTAAGAGCATAACACTGAATATCAATGAAGTGGAACACAACAGCCCCACATACTGCAGGGAGAGAGAGAGAGAGAGAGAGAGAGAGAGAGAGAGAGAAAGACCACAGTATTCTATGAAACAATTAAATAGAAAGATAAATAACTACAGAGAGACACAGACAACAATATTCAATTAAACAATTAAATAGACTGAAAAATAAACCGAAGTACAATCTTTAACACTGCAAGTCTGTACTTAACTCAGCTAGTTATGCAGTTGATTGTAGGCATGTAGCAGAAGCCAAACAACTCAGATATTGAGCAGTAATAAATTCAAAGATATATGACAAAAACTTATAAATACAGAGAAACCCTTTTGCCTAAGAGTTTAACACTGAATATCAATGAAGTGAAACACAATAGTCCCATGTACTGCAGAGAAAGAGAGAGAGAGAGACCACAGTATTCTATGAAACAAATAGAAAAATAAATAACTACAGAGAGAAAAAGACCACAATATTCAATGAAACAATAAAATATTTAGAAAAATAAAATGCAGTGCAACCTTTAACACTGTAAGTTTGTAATTAACTCAGCTAGTAATGCAGTTGATTGTAGGTATGTAGCAGAAGCCAACAACTTAGATATTGAGCTGTAATAAACTCAAAGATATGCGAGTAACACTTATAAATGCAGAAAAACCATCTAGGCTAAGAGTTTAACACCGAATATCAATTAAATGAAACCCAATAACCCCCACTGCTGCAGAGGAAAAGAGAGGGACTACAGTATTATATGAAACAATTAAATAGAAAAATGATTAACTATAGAGAGACACAGTCCACAATATTCAATGAAACAATTAAATAGACAGAAAAAAAAATGAAGTACAAATGATAACACTGCAAGTTTGTACTTAAGACAGCTAGTAATGCAGTTGACTTCAGGTATGTAGCAGAATCCAAAAAACTCAGATATTGAGTAGTAATAAATTCAAACATATATGACTAACACTTTTAAATACAGAGAAACCCTATAGGCTAAGAGTTTAGCACTGAATATCAATGAAGGGAAAAACAACAGCCCCCACTTACTGCAGAGAGAGACAGAGAGACCACATTGTTCTATAAAACAATTAAATAGAAAAATAAATAACTACATAGAGACACAGGCCAAAATATTCAATGAAACAGTTAAATAGACCGAAACATAAAATTAAGTGCAATCTTTAACACTGCAAGTTTGTACGTTACTCAGCTAGTAATGCAGTTGATTGTAGGTATGTGGCAGAAGCCAAACAACTCACATATTGAGCAGTAATATATTCAAAGATATGTGACTAACACTTATAAATATAGAAAAAAAACATCTAGGCAAAGAATTTAACACTGAATATCAATTAAGTGAAACAAAATAGCTCCGACTTACTGCAGAGAGAGAGAGAGAGAGAGACCACAGTATTCTATGAAACAATTAAACCAAAAAACAAATAACTACAACAGACAGACCACAATATCCAACTAAACAATTAAATCGACTGAAAAATAAAATGATGCACAATTCTTAACACTGCTAGTTTGTACTTAATTCAGCTAGTAATGCAGTTGATTGCTGGTATGTTGTAGAAGCCAAACAACTCAGATATTGAGCAGTAATACATTCAAAGATATATGACTAACACTTATAGATACAGAGAAACCCTATAGCCTAAGAGTTTAACACTGAATATCAATGAAGTGAAACACAATAGCCTCCACATACTGCAGAGAGAGAGAGAGACCACAGTATTCTCTGAAACAATTAAATAGAAAAATAAATAACAACAGAGAGACACAGATGACAATATTCAATGAAACAATAAAATAGACATAAAAATAAAATGCAGTACAATCTTTAACACAGCAAGTTAGTACTTACAGCTAGTAATGCAGTTAATTGTAAGTATGTAGCAGAAGCCAAACAACTCAGATCAGGAGCAGTAATAAATTCAAAGATATGTGACTAACACTTATAAATATAGAGAAATCCTCTAGGCTAAGAGTTTAACATTGAATATCAATAAAGTGAAACACAATAGCCCAAACTTACTGCGGAGAGAGAAATACAGACCACAGTATTCTATTAAACAATTAAATAGAAAAATAAATACCTACAGAAAGACACAGACCACAATATTCAATGAAACAATTAAATATAAAGAAAAATAAAATGCAGTACAGTCATTAACACTGCAAGTTTGTACTTAACTCAGGTAGTAGTGCAGTTGATTGTAGGTATGTAGCAGAAGCCAAACAACTCAGATATTGAACAGTAATAAATTCAAAGATTTGTGACAAACACTTATAAACACAGAAAAACCCTCTAGGCAAAGAGTTTAATAAAGAATACCAAAGAAGTGAAACACAATAGCCCCCACTTACGGCAAAGCGAGAGACCACAGTATTCTACAAAACAATTAAATAGAAAAATAAATAACTACAGAGAGACACAGACCACAATATGCAATGAAACAAACAGACAGAAAAAAGTTAGTACAATCTTTAACACTGCATGTTTGTACTTAACTCAGCTAATAATGCAGCTGATGGTACGCATGCAGCAGAAGCCAAACAACTCAGATATTGGTCAGTAATAAAGTCAAAGATATGTGACCAACACTTATAAATACAGAGACACCCTCAAGGCTAAGAGCATAACACTGAATATCAATGAAGTGAAACACAACAGCCCCACATACTGCAGAGAGAGGGAGAGAGAGAGACCACAGTATTCTATGAAACAATTAAATAAAAAAATAAATAACTACAGAGAGACACAGACCACAATATTCAATGAAACAATTAATAGACAGTAAAATAAAATGCAGTACAATCTTTAACACTGCGAGTTTGTACTTAACACAGCTAGTAATGCAGTTGATTGTAGGTATGTAGCAGAAGCCAAACAACTCAAATATTGACCAGTAATAAATTCAAAGATATGTGACTAACACTTATAAATAGATAAACCCACTAGGCTAAAAGTTTAACACTGAAAATAATTGAAGTGAAACACGATATGCCTCGCTTACGGCAGAGAGAGACAGAGAGAGAGAGAGAGAGACCACAGTATTCTATGAAACAATTAAATAGAAAAATAAATAACTACAGAGAGACACAGACCACAATATTCAATTAAACAATTAAATAGACTGAAAAATAAACCGAAGTACAATCTTTAACACTGCAAGTTTGTACATTACTCAGCTAGTAATGCAGTTGATTGTAGGCATGTAGCAGAAGCCAAGCAACTCAGATATTGAACAGTAATAAATTCAAAGATATATGACTAAAACTTATAAATACAAACCCTTTAGCCTAAGAGTTTAACACTGAATATCAATGATGTGAAACACAATAGCCCTATGTACTGCAGAGAAAGAGAGAGAGAGAGAGAGAGAGAGAGACCACAGTATTCTATGAAACACATACAAAAATAAATAACTACAGAGAGAAAAAGACCACAATATTCAATGAAACAACTAAATAGAAAAATAAAATGCAGTACAACATTTAACTCTGCAAGTTTGTAATTAACTCAGCTAGCAATGCAGTTGATTGTAGGTATGTAGCAGAAGCCAAACAACTTAGATATTGAGCTGTAATAAACTCAAAGATTTGTGAGTAACACTTATAAATGCAGAAAACCCTCTAGGCTAAGAGTTTAACACTGAATATCAATTAAATGAAAAACAACAGCCCCCACTTACTGCAGAGAGAGAGAGTGAGACCACAGAATTGATAAAACAATTAAATAGAAAAATAAATAACTAGAGAGAGACACAGACCACAATATTCAATGAAACAATTAAATAGACTGAAAAATAAAATGCAGTACAACCTTTAACACTGCAAGTGTGTACTTAACTCAGCTAGCAATGCAGTTGATTGTAGGTATACATCAGAAGCCAAGCACCTCAGATATTGAGCAGTAATAAATTCAAAGATATGTGACTAACACTTATAAACACAGAGACACCCTCTAGACTAAGAGGTTAAACCTGAATATCAACGAAGTGAAACAAAATAGCCCCCAATTACTGCAGAGAGAGAGAGAGAGAGAGAGAGACACCACAGTGTTCTATAAAACAAATAGAAAAATAAAAACTACAGAGAAACACGGACCACAATATTCAATGAAACAATTAGACAGTAAAATAAAATAAAGTACAATTTTTAACACTGCAAGTTTGTACTTAACACAGCTAGTAATGCAACTGATTCTGGTATGTACCAGAAGCCAAACAACTCAGATATTGAGCAGTAATAAATTCAAAGATATATAACTAACACTTATATAGACAGAGAAACCCTCTAAACTAAGAGTTTAACAAAATCAATGAAGTGAAACACAACAGCCCCCACTTACTGCAGAGAGAGACAGAGAGACAACAGTGTTCTATAAAACAATTAAATAGAAAAACAAATAACTACATCAAGACACAGGCCACAATATTCAATGAAACAGTTAAATAGACCAAAAATACAATGAAGTACAATCTTTAACACTGCAAGTTTGTACGATACTCCTGTAGTAATGCAGTGATTGTAGGTATGTGGAAGAAATCAAACAACTCACATATTGAGCAGTAATAAATTCAAAGATATGTAACAATATAGAAAAAAACATCTAGGCAAAGAATTTAACACTGAATATCAATGAAGTGAAAAAAAATAGCCCCACTTACTGCAGAGAGAGAGAGAGAGAGAGAGAAAGAGAGAGAGTGAGAGAGAGACAGAGAGAGAGAGAGAGAGAGACCACAGTATTCTATGAAACAATTAAACCATAAAACAAATAACTACAACAGACAGACCACAATATCCAACTAAACAATTAAATCGACTGAAAAATAAAATTATGTACAATTCTTAACACTGCTAGATTGTACTTAATTCAGCTAGTAATGCAGTTGATTGCTGGTATGTAGCAGAAGCCAAACAACTCAGCTTTTGTGCAGTAATACATTCAAAGATATGTGACTAATACTAATAAATACAGAGAAACCCTCTAAGCTAAGAGTTTAACACTGAATATTAATTAAGTGAAACACAATAGCCCCATGTACTGCAGAAACAGAGACAGACCACAGTATTCTATGAAACAATTAAATAAAAAAATAAATAACTACAGAGAGACACAGACCACAATATTCAATAAACAATTAGTAGACAGTAAAATAAAATGCAGTACAATCTTTAACACTGCGAGTTTGTACTTAACACAGCTAGTAATGCAGTTGATTGTAGGTATGTAGCAGAAGCCAAACAACTCAAATATTGACCAGTAATAAATTCAAAGATATGTGACTAACACTTATAAATAGATAAACCCACTAGGCTAAAAGTTTAACACTGAAAATAATTGAAATGAAACACAATATGCCTCGCTTACGGCAGAGAGAGAGAGAGAGAGAGAGAGAGAGAGAGAGAGAGAGAGAGAGACCACAGTACTCTATGAAACAATTAAACTGAAAAACAAATAACTACAACAGACAGACCACAATATCCAACTAAACAATTAAATTGACTGAAAAATAAAATGATGTACAATTCTTAACACTGCTAGTTTGTATTTAATTCAGCTAGTAATGCAGTTGATTGCTGGTATGTAGCAGAAGCCAAACAACTCAGATATTGAGCAGTAATACATTCAAAGATATATGACTAACACTTACAGACACAGAGAAACCCTATAGCCTAAGAGTTTAACACTGAATATCAATGAAGTGAAACACAATAGCCTCCACATACTGCAGAGAGAGAGAGAGACCACAGTATTCTCTGAAACAATTAAATAGAAAAATAAATAACATCAGAGAGACACATATGACAATATTCAATGAAACAATAAAATAGACATAAAACAAAATGTAGTACAATCTTTAACACTGCAAGTTTGTACTTAACACAGCTAGTAATGCAGTTGATTGTAGGTATGTAGCAGAAGCCAAACAACTCAGATCATGAGCAGTAATAAATTCAAAGATATGTGACTAACACTTATAAATACAGAGAAACTCTCTAGGCTAAGAATTTAACAATTAATATCAATAAAGTGAAACACAATAGCCCCCACTTACTGCAGAGAGAGAAATACAGACCACAGTATTCTATGAAACAATTAAATAGAAAAATAAATACCTACAGAAAGACAAAGACCATAATATTCAATGAAAGAATTAAATAAAAAATAAAAATAAAAATGCAGTACAATCTTTAACACTGCAAGTTTGTACTTAACTCAGCTAGTAATGCAGTTGATTGTAGGTATGTAGCAGGAGCCAAAAAACTCAGATATTAAACACTGATAAATTCAAAGATTTGTGAAAAACACTTATAAACACAGAAAAACCCTCTAGGCAAAGAGTTTAATAAAGAATACCAAAGAAGTGAAACACAATAGCCCCCACTTACGGCAAAGAGAGAGAGAGAGAGAGAGACCACAGTATTCTACAAAACAATTAAATAGAAAAATAAATAACTACAGAGAGACACAAACCACAATATGCAATGAAACAAAAAGACATAAAAAAGGCAGTACAATCTTTAATACTGCATGTTTGTATTTAACTCAGCTAGTAATGCAGTTGATGGTACACATGCAGCAGAAGCCAAACAACTCAAATATTGGGCAGTAAAAAATTCAAAGATATGTGACTAACACATATAAATACCTCTAGGCTAAGAGCATAACACTGAATATCAATGAAGTGAAACACAACAGCCCCACATACTGCAGAGAGAGAGAGAATACAGTATTCTATGAAACAATTAAATAGAAAAATAAATACCTACAGAAAGACACAGACCACAATATTCAATGAAACAATTAAATAGAAAGAAAAATAAAACACAGTACAATCTGTAACACTGCAAGTTTGTACTTAACTCAGCCGGTAATGCAGTTGATTGTAGGTATGTAGCAAAAGCCAAACAACTCAGATATTGAGCAGTAATAAATTCAAAGATATGTGACTAATACTTATAAATACAGAGAAACCCTCTAAGCTAAGAGTTTAACACTGAATATTAATAAAGTGAAACACAATAGCCCCCACTTACTGCAGAGACAGAGACAGACCACAGTATTCTATGAAACAATTAAATAAAAAAATAAATAACTACAGAGAGACACAGACCACAATATTCAATGAAACAATTAATAGACAGTAAAATAAAATGCAGTACAATCTTTAACACTGCGAGTTTGTACTTAACTCAGCTAGTAATGCAGTTGATTGTAGCTATGTAGCAGAAGCCAAACAACTCAGATATTGAGCAGTAATAAATTCAAAGATATGTGACTAACACTTATAAATACAGAGAAACCCATTAGGCTAAGAGTTTAACACTGAATACCAATGAAGTAAAACACAATAGCCCCCACTTACTGCAGAGAGAGAGAGAGAGAGAGAGAGACCACAGTATTCTATGAAACAATTAAATAGAAAAATAAATAACTACAGAGAGACACAGACCACAATATTCAATGAAACAATTAAATAGACAGAAAAATAAAATGCAGTACAATCTTTAACACTGCAAGTTTGTACTTAACTCAGCTAGTAATGCAGTTGATTGTAGGTATGTAGCAGAAGCCAAACAACTCAGATATTGAGCAGTAATAAATTCAAAGATATGTGACTAACACTTATAAATACAGAGAAACCCTCTAGGCTAAGAGTTTAACACTGAATATCAATGAAGTGAAACACAATAGCCCCACTAACTGCAGAGAGAGAGAGAGAGAGAGACCACAGTATTCTATGAAACAATTAAATAGAAAACAAATAACTACAGAGGGACACAGACCACAATATTCAATGAAACAATTAAATAGACAGAAAAATAAAATGCAGTACAATCTTTAACACTGCAAGTTTGTACTTAACTCAGCTAGTAATGCAGTTGATTGTAGGTATACAGCAGAAGCCAAACAACTCAGATATTGAGCAGTAATAAATTCAAAGATATGTGACTAACACTTATAAATACAGAGAAACCCTCTAGGCTAAGAGTTTAACACTGAATATCAATGAAGTGAAACACAATAGCCCCACTTACTGCAGAGAGAGAGAGAGACCACAGTATTCTATGAAACAATTAAATAGAAAAATAAATAACTACAGAGAGACACAGACCACAATATTCAATGAAACAATTAAATAGACAGAAAAATAAAATGCAGTACAATCTTTAACACTGCAAGTTTGTACTTAACTCAGCTAGTAATGCAGTTGATTGTAGGTATGTAGCAGAAGCCAAACAACTCAGATATTGAGCAGTAATAAATTCAAAGATATGTGACTAACACTTATAAATACAGAGAAACCCTCTAGGCTAAGAGTTTAACACTGAATATCAATGAAGTGAAACACAATAGCCCCCACTTACTGCAGAGAGAGAGAGAGAGAGAGAGAGACCACAGTATTCTATGAAACAATTAAATAGAAAAATAAATAACTACAGAGAGACACAGACCACAATATTCAATGAAACAATTAAATAGACAGAAAATAAAATGCAGTACAATCTTTAACACTGCAAGTTTGTACTTAACTCAGCTAGTAATGCAGTTGATTGTAGGTATGTAGCAGAAGCCAAACAACTCAGATATTGAGCAGTAATAAATTCAAAGATATGTGACTAACACTTATAAATACAGAGAAACCCTCTAGGCTAAGAGTTTAACACTGAATATCAATGAAGTGAAACACAATAGCCCCACTTACTGCAGAGAGAGAGAGAGAGAGACCACAGTATTCTATGAAACAATTAAATAGAAAAATAAATAACTACAGAGAGACACAGACCACAATATTCAATGAAACAATTAAATAGACAAAAATAAAATGCAGTACAATCTTTAACACTGCAAGTTTGTACTTAACTCAGCTAGTAATGCAGTTGATTGTAGGTATGTAGCAGAAGCCAAACAACTCAGATATTGAGCAGTAATAAATTCAAAGATATGTGACTAACACTTATAAATACAGAGAAACCCTCTAGGCTAAGAGTTTAACACTGAATATCAATGAAGTGAAACCCAATGACCCCACTTACTGCAGAGAGAGAGAGAGAGACCCCAGTATTCTATGAAATAATTAAATAGAAAAATAAAATAACTACAGAGAGACACAGACCACAATATTCAATGAAACAATTAAATAGACAGAAAAATAAAATGCAGTACAATCTTTAACACTGCAAGTTTGTACTTAACTCAGCTAGTAATGCAGTTGATTGTAGGTATGTAGCAGAAGCCAAACAACTCAGATATTGAGCAGTAATAAATTCAAAGATATGTGACTAACACTTATAAATACAGAGAAACCCTCTAGGCTAAGAGTTTAACACTGAATATCAATGAAGTGAAACACAATAGCCCCCACTTACTGCAGAGAGAGAGAGAGAGACCACAGTATTCTATGAAACAATTAAATAGAAAAATAAATAACTACAAAGAGACACAGACCACAATATTCAATGAAACAATTAAATAGACAAAAAATAAAATGCAGTACAATCTTTAACACTGCAAGTTTGTACTTAACTCAGCTAGTAATGCAGTTGATTGTAGGTATGTAGCATTAGCCAAACAACTCAGATATTGAGCAGTAATAAATTCAAAGATATGTGACTAACACTTATAAATACAGAGAAACACTCCAGGCTAAGAGTTTAACACTAAATATCAATGAAGTGAAACACGATAGCCCCAACTACTGCAGAGAGAGAGAGAGAGACCACAGTATTCTATGAAACAATTAAATAGAAAAATAAATAACTACAGAGAGACACAGACCACAATATTCAATGAAACAATTAAATAGACAGAAAAATAAAATGCAGTACAATCTTTAACACTGCAAGTTTGTACTTAACTCAGCTAGTAATGCAGTTGATTGTAGGTATGTAGCAGAAGCCAAACAACTCAGATATTGTGCAGTAATAAATTCAAAGATATGTGACTAACACTTATAAATACAGAGAAACCCTCTAGGCTAAGAGTTTAACACTGAATATCAATGAAGTGAAACATAAGCCCCACTTACTGCAGAGAGAGAGAGAGAGAGACCACAGTATTCTATCAAACAATTAAATAGAAAAATAAATAACTACAGAGAGACACAGACCACAATATTCAATGAAACAATTAAATAGACAGAAAAATAAAATGCAGTACAATCTTTAACACTGCAAGTTTGTACTTAACTCAGCTAGTAATGCAGTTGATTGTAGGTATGTAGCAGAAGCCAAACAACTAAGATATTGAGCAGTAATAAATTCAAAGATATGTGACTAACACTTATAAATACAGAGAAACCCTCTAGGCTAAGAGTTTAACACTGAATATCAATGAAGTGAAACACAATAGCCCCAAGTCCTGCAGAGAGAGAGAGAGAGAGACCACTATATTCTATGAAACAAATAAATAGAAAATAAATAACTGCAGAGAGAGACAGACCACAATATTCAATGAAACAATTAAATAGACAGAAAAATAAAATGCAGTACAATCTTTAACACTGCAAGTTTGTACTTAACTCAGCTAGTAATGCAGTTGATTGTAGGTATGTAGCAGAAGCCAAACAACTCAGATATTGAGCAGTAATAAATTCAAAGATATGTGACTAACACTTATAAATACAGAGAAACCCTCTAGGCTAAGAGTTTAACACTGAATATCAATGAAGTGAAACACAATAGCCCCCACTTACTGCAGAGAGAGAGAGAGAGAGAGACCACAGTATTCTATGAAACAATTAAATAGAAAAATAAATAACTACAGAGAGACACAGACCACAATATTCAATGAAACAATTAAATAGACAGAAAAATAAAATGCAGTACAATCTTTAACACTGCAAGTTTGTACTTAACTCAGCTAGTAATGCAGTTGATTGTAGGTATGTAGCAGAAGCCAAACAACTCAGATATTGAGCAGTAATAAATTCAAAGATATGTGACTAACACTTATAAATACAGAGAAACCCTCTAGGCTAAGAGTTTAACACTGAATATCAATGAAGTGAAACACAATAGCCCCCACTTACTGCAGAGAGAGAGAGAGAGAGAGAGAGACCACAGTATTCTATGAAACAATTAAATAGAAAAATAAATAACTACAGAGAGACACAGACCACAATATTCAATGAAACAATTAAATAGACAGAAAAATAAAATGCAGTACAATCTTTAACACTGCAAGTTTGTACTTAACTCAGCTAGTAATGCAGTTGATTGTAGGTATGTAGCAGAAGCCAAACAACTCAGATATTGAGCAGTAATAAATTCAAAGATATGTGACTAACACTTATAAATACAGAGAAACCCTCTAGGCTAAGAGTTTAACACTGAATATCAATGAAGTGAAACACAATAGCCCCCACTTACTGCAGAGAGAGAGAGAGAGAGACCACAGTATTCTATGAAACAATTAAATAGAAAAATAAATAACTACAGAGACACAGACCACAATATTCAATGAAACAATTAAATACACAGAAAATAAAATGCAGTACAATCTTTAACACTGCAAGTTTGTACTTAACTCAGCTAGTAATGCAGTTGATTGTAGGTATGTAGCAGAAGCCAAACAACTCAGATATTGAGCAGTAATAAATTCAAAGATATGTGACTAACACTTATAAATACAGAGAAACCCCTAGGCTAAGAATTTAACACTGAATATCAATGAAGTGAAACACAATATCACCAACTTACTGCAGAGAGAGAGACAGATAGGCCACAGTATTCTATGAAACAATTAAATAGAAAAATAAATAACTACAGAGAGACACAGACCACAATATTCAATGAAACAATTAAATAGACAGAAAAATAAAATGCAGTACAATCTTTAACACTGAAAGTTTGTACTTAACTCAGCTAGTAATGCAGTTGATTGTAGGTATGTAGCAGAAGCCAAACAACTCAGATATTGAGCAGTAATAAATTCAAAGATATGTGACTAACACTTATAAATACAGAGAAACCCTCTAGGCTAAGAGTTTAACACTGAATATCAATGAAGTGAAACACAATAGCCCCCACTTACTGCAGAGAGAGAGAGAGAGAGAGACCACAGTATTCTATGAAACAATTAAATAGAAAAATAAATAACTACAAAGAGACACAGACCACAATATTCAATGAAACAATTAAATAGAAAAATAAAATGCAGTACAATCTTTAACACTGCAAGTTTGTACTTAACTCAGCTAGTAATGCAGTTGATTGTAGGTATGTAGCAGAAGCCAAACAACTCAGATATTGAGCAGTAATAAATTCAAAGATATGTGACTAACACTTATAAATACAGAGAAACCCTCTAGGCTAAGAGTTTAACACTGAATATCAATGAAGTGAAACACAATAGCCCCCACTTACTGCAGAGAGAGAGAGAGAGACCACAGTATTCTATGAAACAATTAAATAGAAAAATAAATAACTACAGAGACACAGACCACAATATTCAATGAAACAATTAAATAGACAGAAAAATAAAATGCAGTACAATCTTTAACACTGCAAGTTTGTACTTAACTCAGCTAGTAATGCAGTTGATTGTAGGTATGTAGCAGAAGCCAAACAACTCAGATATTGAGCAGTAATAAATTCAAAGATATGTGACTAACACTTATAAATACAGAGAAACCCTCTAGGCTAAGAGTTTAACACTGAATATCAATGAAGTGAAACACAATAGCCCCCACTTACTGCAGAGAGAGAGAGAGAGAGACCACAGTATTCTATGAAACAATTAAATAGAAAAATAAATAACTACAGAGAGACACAGACCACAATATTCAATGAAACAATTAAATAGACAGAAAAATAAAATGCAGTACAATCTTTAACACTGCAAGTTTGTACTTAACTCAGCTAGTAATGCAGTTGATTGTAGGTATGTAGCAGAAGCCAAACAACTCAGATATTGAGCAGTAATAAATTCAAAGATATGTGACTAACACTTATAAATACAGAGAAACCCTCTAGGCTAAGAGTTTAACACTGAATATCAATGAAGTGAAACACAATAGCCCCCACTTACTGCAGAGAGAGAGAGAGAGACCACAGTATTCTATGAAACAATTAAATAGAAAAATAAATAACTACAGAGAGACACAGACCACAATATTCAATGAAACAATTAAATAGACAGAAAAATAAAATGCAGTACAATCTTTAACACTGCAAGTTTGTACTTAACTCAGCTAGTAATGCAGTTGATTGTAGGTATGTAGCAGAAGCCAAACAACTCAGATATTGAGCAGTAATAAATTCAAAGATATGTGACTAACACTTATAAATACAGAGAAACCCTCTAGGCTAAGAGTTTAACACTGAATATCAATGAAGAGAAACACAATAGTACCCACTAACTACAGAGACAGAGAGAGAGAGAGAGACCACAGTATTCTATGAAACAATTAAATAGAAAAATAAATAACTACAGAGACACAGACCACAATATTCAATGAAACAATTAAATACACAGAAAATAAAATGCAGTACAATCTTTAACACTGCAAGTTTGTACTTAACTCAGCTAGTAATGCAGTTGATTGTAGGTATGTAGCAGAAGCCAAACAACTCAGATATTGAGCAGTAATAAATTCAAAGATATGTGACTAACACTTATAAATACAGAGAAACCATCTAGGCTAAGAGTTTAACACTGAATATCAGTGAAGTGAAACACAATAGCCCCACTTACTGCAGAGAGAGAGAGAGAGACTACAGTATTCTTTGAAACAATTAAATAGAAAAATAAATAACTACAGAGAGACACAGACCACAATATTCAATGAAACAATTAAATAGACAGAAAAATAAAATGCAGTACAATCTTTAACACTGCAAGTTTGTACTTAACTCAGCTAGTAATGCAGTTGATTGTAGGTATGTAGCAGAAGCCAAACAACTCAAATATTGAGCAGTAATAAATTCAAAGATATGTGACTAACACTTATAAATACAGAGAAACCCTCTAGGCTAAGAGTTTAACACTGAATATCAATGAAGTGAAACACAATAGCCGCCACTTACTGCAGAGAGAGAGAGAGAGAGAGAGACCACAGTATTCTATGAAACAATTAAATAGAAAAATAAATAACTACAGAGAGACACAGACCACAATATTCAATGAAACAATTAAATAGACAGAAAAAATAAAATGCAGTACAATCTTTAACACTGCAAGTTTGTACTTAACTCAGCTAGTAATGCAGTTGATTGTAGGTATGTAGCAGAAGCCAAACAACTCAGATATTGAGCAGTAATAAATTCAAAGATATGTGACTAACACTTATAAATACAGAGAAACCCTCTAGGCTAAGAGTTTAACACTGAATATCAATGAAGTGAAACACAATAGCCCCCACTTACTGCAGAGAGAGAGAGAGACCACAGTATTCTATGAAACAATTAAATAGAAAAATAAATAACTACAGAGAGACACAGACCACAATATTCAATGAAACAATTAAATAGACAAAAATAAAATGCAGTAAAATCTTTAACACTGCAAGTTTGTACTTAACTCAGCTAGTAATGCAGTTGATTGTAGGTATGTAGCAGAAGCCAAACAACTCAGATATTGAGCAGTAATAAATTCAAAGATATGTGACTAACACTTATAAATAGAGAGAAACCCTCTAGGCTAAGAGTTTAACACTGAATATCCATGAAGTGAAACACAATAGCCCCATTTACTACAGAGAAAGAGAGAGACCACAGTATTCTATGAAACAATTAAATAGAAAAATAAATAACTACAGAGAGACACAGACCACAATATTCAATGAAACAATTAAATAGACAGAAAAATAAAATGCAGTACAATCTTTAACACTGCAAGTTTGTACTTAACTCAGCTAGTAATGCAGTTGATTGTAGGTATGTAGCAGAAGCCAAACAACTCAGATATTGAGCAGTAATAAATTCAAAGATATGTGACTAACACTTATAAATACAGAGAAACCCTCTAGGCTAAGAGTTTAACACTGAATATCAATGAAGTGAAACACAATAGCCCCCACTTACTGCAGAGAGAGAGAGAGAGACCACAGTATTCTATGAAACAATTAAATAGAAAAATAAATAACTACAGAGAGACACAGACCACAATATTCAATGAAACAATTAAATAGACAGAAAAATAAAATGCAGTACAATCTTTAACACTGCAAGTTTGTACTTAACTCAGCTAGTAATGCAGTTGATTGTAGGTATGTAGCAGAAGCCAAACAACTCAGATATTGAGCAGTAATAAATTCAAAGATATGTGACTAACACTTATAAATACAGAGAAACCCTCTAGGCTAAGAGTTTAACACTGAATATCAATGAAGTGAAACACAATAGCCCCCACTTACTGCAGAGAGAGAGAGAGAGAGAGACCACAGTATTCTATGAAACAATTAAATAGAAAAATAAATAACTACAGAGAGACACAGACCACAATATTCAATGAAACAATTAAATAGACAGAAAAATAAAATGCAGTACAATCTTTAACACTGCAAGTTTGTACTTAACTCAGCTAGTAATGCAGTTGATTGTAGGTATGTAGCAGAAGCCAAACAACTCAGATATTGAGCAGTAATAAATTCAAAGATATGTGACTAACACTTATAAATACAGAGAAACCCTCTAGGCTAAGAGTTTAACACTGAATATCAATGAAGTGAAACACAATAGCCCCACTTACTGCAGAGAGAGAGAGAGAGAGAGAGAGAGAGACCACAGTATTCTATGAAACAATTAAATAGAAAAATAAATAACTACAGAGAGACACAGACCACAATATTCAATGAAACAATTAAATAGACAGAAAAATAAAATGCAGTAAATCGTTAACACTGCAAGTTTGTACTTAACTCAGCTAGTAATGCAGTTGATTGTAGGTATGTAGCAGAAGCCAAACAACTCAGATATTGACCAGTAATAAATTCAAAGATATGTGACTAACACTTATAAATACAGAGAAAAACTCTAGGCTAAGAGTTTAACACTGAATATCAATGAAGTGAAACACAATAGCCACCACATACTGCAGAGAGAGAGAGAGAGAGAGAGACCACAGTATTCTATGAAACAATTAAATAGAAAAATAAATAACTACAAAGAGACACAGACCACAATATTCAATGAAACAATTAAATAGACAGAAAAATAAAATGCAGTACAATCTTTAACACTGCAAGTTTGTACTTAACTCAGCTAGTAATGCAGTTGATTGTAGGTATGTAGCAGAAGCCAAACAACTCAGATATTGAGCAGTAATAAATTCAAAGATATGTGACTAACACTTATAAATACAGAGAAACCTTCTAGGGGAAGAGTTTAACACTGAATTTCAATGAAGTGAAACACAATAGCCCCACTTACTGCAGAGAGAGAAAGATAGAGAGAGAGAGACCACATTATTCTATGAAATAAATAAATAGAAAAATAAATAACTGCAGAGAGACACAGACCACAATATTCAGTGAAACAATTAAATAGACAGAAAAATAAAATGCAGTACTATATTTATCACTGCAAGTTTTTACTTAACTGAGGTAGTAATGCAGTTGATTGTAGGTATGTAGCAGTAGCCAAACAACTCAGATATTGAGCAGTAATAAATTCAAAGATATGTGACTAACACTTATAAATACAGAGAAACCCTCTAGGCTAAGAGTTTAACACTGAATATCAATGAAGTGAAACACAATTTCCCAATCTAACTGCAGAGAGAGAGAGAGAGATAGAAACCAAAGTATTCTATGAAACAATTAAATAGAAAAATAAATAACTACAGAGACACAGGCCACAATATTCAATGAAACAATTAAATATGCAGAAAAATAAAATGCAATACAATCTTTAACACTGCAAGTTTGTACTTTACTCAGCTAGTAATGCATTTGGTTCTAGGTATGGAGCAGAAGCCAAACAACACAGATATTGAGCAGTAATAAATTTAAAGATATGTAACTAACACATAAATACATAGAAACTCTCTAGGCTAAGAGTTTAACACAGAATATCAATGAAGTGAAACAGAATACCCCCACTTACTGCAGAGAGAGAGAGACCACAATATTCTATGCAACAATTAAATAGTAAAAATAAATAACTATATAGATACACAGACCACAATGTTCAATGAAACAATTAAATAGACAGAAAAATAAAATTCAGTACAATCTTTAACACTGCAAGTTTGTACTTAACTCAGCTAGTAATGCAGTTGATTGTAGGTATGTAGCAGAAGCCAAACAACTCAGATATTGAGCAGTAATAAATTCAAAGATATGTGACTAACACTTATAAATACAGAGAAACCCTCTAGGCTAAGAGTTTAACACTGAATATCAATGAAGTGAAACACAATAGCCCCCACTTACTGCAGAGAGAGAGAGAGAGAGACCACAGTATTCTATGAAACAATTAAATAGAAAAATAAATAACTACAGAGAGACACAGACCACAATATTCAATGAAACAATTAAATAGACAGAAAAATAAAATGCAGTACAATCTTTAACACTGCAAGTTTGTACTTAACTCAGCTAGTAATGCAGTTGATTGTAGGTATGTAGCAGAAGCCAAACAACTCAGATATTGAGCAGTAATAAATTCAAAGAAATGTGACTAACACATAAATACAGTGAAACCCTCTAGGCTAAGATTTTAACACTGAATATCAATGAAGAGAAACACAATAGCCCCACTTACTGCAGAGAGAGAGAGAGAGAGAGAGACCACAGTATTCTATGAAACAATTAAATAGAAAAATAAATAACTACAGAGACACACAGACCACAATATTCAATGAAACAATTTAATAGACAGAAAATAAAATGCAGTACAATCTTTAACACTATAAGTTATACTTAAGTCAGCTAGTAATGCAGTTGATTGTAGGTATGTAGCAGAAGCCAAACAACTCAGATATTGAGCAGTAATAAATTCAAAGATATGTGACTAACACTTATAAATACAGAGAAACCCTCTAGGCTAAGAGTTTAACATTGAATATCAATGAAGTGAAACACAATAACCCGACTTACTGCAGAGAGAGAGAGAGAGAGACCACAGTATTCTATAAAACAATTAAATAGAAAATAAATAACTACAGAGAGATACAGTCCACAATATTGAATTATACAATTAAATAGAGAGAAAGATAAAATGCAGTACAATCTTTACCATTGCAAGTTTGTACTTAACTCAGCTAGTAATGCAGTTGATTGTAGGTATGTAGCAGAAGCCAAACAACTCAGATATTGAGCAGTAATAAATTCAAAGATCTGTGACTAACACCTATGAATAAAGCAAAAACCTCTAGGCTAAGAGTTTAAAACTGAATAGCAATGAAGTGAAACAGAATAGCCCCACTTACTGCCGTGAGAGAGAGAGAGAGAGAGAGAGACCACAGTATTCTATGAAACAATTAAATAGAAAAATAAATAACTACAAAGAGACACAGACCACAATATTCAATGAAACAATTAAATAGACAGAAAAATAAAATGCAGTACAATCTTTAACACTGCAAGTTTGTACTTAACTCAGCTAGTAATGCAGTTGATTGTAGGTATGTAGCAGAAGCCAAACAACTCAGATATTGAGCAGTAATAAATTCAAAGATATGTGACTAACACTTATAAATACAGAGAAACCCTCTAGGCTAAGAGTTTAACACTGAATATCAATGAAGTGAAACACAATAGCCCCACTTACTGCAGAGAGAGAGAGAGAGAGAGAGAGACCACAGTATTCTATGAAACAATTAAATAGAAAAATAAATAACTACAAAGAGACACAGACCACAATATTCAATGAAACAATTAAATAGACAGAAAAATAAAATGCAGTACAATCTTTAACACTGCAAGTTTGTACTTAACTCAGCTAGTAATGCAGTTGATTGTAGGTATGTAGCAGAAGCCAAACAACTCAGATATTGAGCAGTAATAAATTCAAAGATATGTGACTAACACTTATAAATACAGAGAAACCCTCTAGGCTAAGAGTTTAACACTGAATATCAATGAAGTGAAACACAATAGCCCCACTTACTGCAGAGAGAGAGAGAGAGAGAGACCACAGTATTCTATGAAACAATTAAATAGAAAAATAAATAACTACAGAGAGACACAGACCACAATATTCAATGAAACAATTAAATAGACAGAAAAATAAAATGCAGTACAATCTTTAACACTGCAAGTTTGTAATTAACTCAGCTAGTAATGCATTTGATTGAAGGTAGCAGAAGCCAAACAACTCAGATATTGAGCAGTAATAAATTCAAAGATATGTGACTAACACTTATAAATACAGAGAAACCCTCTAGGCTAAGAGTTTAACACTGAATATCAATGAAGTGAAACACAATAGCCCCACTTACTGCAGAGAGAGAGAGAGAGAGACCACAGTATTCTATGAAACAATTAAATAGAAAAATAAATAACTACAGAGAGACACAGACCACAATATTCAATGAAACAATTAAATAGACAGAAAAATAAAATGCAGTACAATCTTTAACACTGCAAGTTTGTACTTAACTCAGCTAGTAATGCAGTTGATTGTAGGTATGTAGCAGAAGCCAAACAACTCAGATATTGAGCAGTAATAAATTCAAAGATATCTGACTAACACTTATAAATACAGAGAAACCCTCTAGGCTAAGAGTTTAACACTGAATATCAATGAAGTGAAACACAATAGCCCCACTTACTGCAGAGAGAGAGAGAGAGAGAGAGACCACAGTATTCTATGAAACAATTAAATAGAAAAATAAATAACTACAGAGAGACACAGACCACAATATTCAATGAAACAATTAAATAGACAGAAAAATAAAATGCAGTACAATCTTTAACACTGCAAGTTTGTACTTAACTCAGCTAGTAATGCAGTTGATTGTAGGTATGTAGCAGAAGCCAAACAACTCAGATATTGAGCAGTAATAAATTCAAAGATATGTGACTAACACTTATAAATACAGAGAAACCCTCTAGGCTAAGAGTTTAACACTGAATATCAATGAAGTGAAACACAATAGCCCCCACTTACTGCAGAGAGAGAGAGAGAGAGAGAGAGACCACAGTACTCTATGAAACAAATAAATAGAAAATAAATAACTACAGAGAGACAAAGACCAAAAGATTCAATGAAACAATTAAATAGACAGAAAAATAAAATGCAGTACACTCTTTAGCACTGCAAGCTTGTACTTAACTCAGCTAGCAATGAAGTTGATTGTAAATATGTAGCAGAAGCCAAACAAGTCAGATACTGAGAAGTAATAAATTCAAAGATATGTGACTGACAGTTATAAATACTGTAAATTAACCCATTCCTTCCCTAATAAAACATACTGTAAATTAACCCATTCCTTCCCTAATAAAACATACTGTAAATTAACCCATTCCCTTCCTAATAAAACATACTGTAAATTAACCCATTCCCTTCCTAATAAAACATACTGTAAATTAACCCATTCCCTTCCTAATAAAACATACTGTAAATTAACCCATTCCTTCCCTAATAAAACATACTGTAAATTAACCCATTCCTTCCCTAATAAAACATACTGTAAATTAACCCATTCCCTTCCCTAATAAAACATACTGTAAATTAACCCATTCCTTCCCTAATAAAACATACTGTAAATTAACCCATTCCTTCCCTAATAAAACATACTGTAAATTAACCCATTCCTTCCCTAATAAAACATACTGTAAATTAACCCATTCCTTCCTAATAAAACATACTGTAAATTAACCCATTCCTTCCCTAATAAAACATACTGTAAATTAACCCATTCCTTCCTAATAAAACATACTGTAAATTAACCCATTCCCTTCCTAATAAAACATACTGTAAATTAACCCATTCCTTCCTAATAAAACATACTGTAAATTAACCCATTCCCTTCCTAATAAAACATACTGTAAATTAACCCATTCCTTCCCTAATAAAACATACTGTAAATTAACCCATTCCTTCCCTAATAAAACATACTGTAAATTAACCCATTCCCTTCCCTAATAAAACATACTGTAAACTAACCCATTCCTTCCCTAATAAAACATACTGTAAATTAACCCATTCCTTCCTAATAAAACATACTGTAAATTAACCCATTCCCTTCCTAATAAAACATACTGTAAATTAACCCATTCCTTCCTAATAAAACATACTGTAAATTAACCCATTCCCTTTCCTAATAAAACATACTGTAAACTAACCCATTCCCTTCCTAATAAAACATACTGTAAATTAACCCATTCCTTCCCTAATAAAACATACTGTAAATTAACCCATTCCTTCCTAATAAAACATACTGTAAATTAACCCATTCCTTCCTAATAAAACATACTGTAAATTAACCCATTCCTTCCCTAATAAAACATACTGTAAATTAACCCATTCCCTTCCTAATAAAACATACTGTAAATTAACCCATTCCTTCCCTAATAAAACATACTGTAAATTAACCCATTCCTTCCTAATAAAACATACTGTAAATTAACCCATTCCCTTCCTAATAAAACATACTGTAAATTAACCCATTCCTTCCTAATAAAACATACTGTAAATTAACCCATTCCTTCCTAATAAAACATACTGTAAATTAACCCATTCCTTCCCTAATAAAACATACTGTAAATTAACCCATTCCCTTCCCTAATAAAACATACTGTAAATTAACCCATTCCTTCCCTAATAAAACATACTGTAAATTAACCCATTCCCTTCCTAATAAAACATACTGTAAATTAACCCATTCCTTCCCTAATAAAACATACTGTAAATTAACCCATTCCTTCCTAATAAAACATACTGTAAATTAACCCATTCCTTCCTAATAAAACATACTGTAAATTAACCCATTCCTTCCTAATAAAACATACTGTAAATTAACCCATTCCTTCCTAATAAAACATACTGTAAATTAACCCATTCCCTTCCCTAATAAAACATACTGTAAATTAACCCATTCCTTCCCTAATAAAACATACTGTAAATTAACCCATTCCCTTCCTAATAAAACATACTGTAAATTAACCCATTCCTTCCTAATAAAACATACTGTAAATTAACCCATTCCTTCCTAATAAAACATACTGTAAATTAACCCATTCCTTCCTAATAAAACATACTGTAAATTAACCCATTCCTTCCCTAATAAAACATACTGTAAATTAACCCATTCCCTTCCCTAATAAAACATACTGTAAATTAACCCATTCCTTCCCTAATAAAACATACTGTAAATTAACCCATTCCTTCCTAATAAAACATACTGTAAATTAACCCATTCCCTTCCTAATAAAACATACTGTAAATTAACCCATTCCTTCCTAATAAAACATACTGTAAATTAACCCATTCCTTCCCTAATAAAACATACTGTAAATTAACCCATTCCTTCCTAATAAAACATACTGTAAATTAACCCATTCCCTTCCTAATAAAACATACTGTAAATTAACCCATTCCTTCCCTAATAAAACATACTGTAAATTAACCCATTCCTTCCTAATAAAACATACTGTAAATTAACCCATTCCCTTCCCTAATAAAACATACTGTAAATTAACCCATTCCTTCCTAATAAAACATACTGTAAATTAACCCATTCCTTCCTAATAAAACATACTGTAAATTAACCCATTCCTTCCCTAATAAAACATACTGTAAATTAACCCATTCCCTTCCTAATAAAACATACTGTAAATTAACCCATTCCTTCCCTAATAAAACATACTGTAAATTAACCCATTCCTTCCTAATAAAACATACTGTAAATTAACCCATTCCCTTCCTAATAAAACATACTGTAAATTAACCCATTCCTTCCTAATAAAACATACTGTAAATTAACCCATTCCCTTCCCTAATAAAACATACTGTAAATTAACCCATTCCTTCCTAATAAAACATACTGTAAATTAACCCATTCCCTTCCTAATAAAACATACTGTAAATTAACCCATTCCTTCCTTCCTAATAAAACATACTGTAAATTAACCCATTCCCTTCCTTAATAAAACATACTGTAAATTAACCCATTCCCTTCCCTAATAAAACATACTGTAAATTAACCCATTCCCTTCCCTAATAAAACATACTGTAAATTAACCCATTCCCTAATAAAACATTCTGTAAATTAACCCATTCCATTCCCTAATAAAACATACTGTAAATTAACCCATTCCCTTCCCTAATAAAACATACTGTAAATTAACCCATTCCCTTCCCTAATAAAACATACTGTAAATTAACCCATTCCCTTCCCTAATAAAACATACTGTAAATTAACCCATTCCCTTCCCTAATAAAACATACTGTAAATTAACCCATTCCCTTCCCTAATAAAACATACTGTAAATTAACCCATTCCTTCCTAATAAAACATACTGTAAATTAACCCATTCCCTTCCTAATAAAACATACTGTAAATTAACCCATTCCTTCCCTAATAAAACATACTGTAAATTAACCCATTCCTTCCTAATAAAACATACTGTAAATTAACCCATTCCTTCCCTAATAAAACATACTGTAAATTAACCCATTCCTTCCCTAATAAAACATACTGTAAATTAACCCATTCCCTTCCTAATAAAACATACTGTAAATTAACCCATTCCCTTCCCTAATAAAACATACTGTAAATTAACCCATTCCTTCCTAATAAAACATACTGTAAATTAACCCATTCCTTCCTAATAAAACATACTGTAAATTAACCCATTCCCTTCCTAATAAAACATACTGTAAATTAACCCATTCCTTCCCTAATAAAACATACTGTAAATTAACCCATTCCTTCCCTAATAAAACATACTGTAAATTAACCCATTCCTTCCTAATAAAACATACTGTAAATTAACCCATTCCCTTCCTAATAAAACATACTGTAAATTAACCCATTCCTTCCTAATAAAACATACTGTAAATTAACCCATTCCTTCCCTAATAAAACATACTGTAAATTAACCCATTCCTTCCTAATAAAACATACTGTAAATTAACCCATTCCCTTCCTAATAAAACATACTGTAAATTAACCCATTCCTTCCTAATAAAACATACTGTAAATTAACCCATTCCTTCCCTAATAAAACATACTGTAAATTAACCCATTCCTTCCCTAATAAAACATACTGTAAATTAACCCATTCCTTCCTAATAAAACATACTGTAAATTAACCCATTCCATTCCCTAATAAAACATACTGTAAATTAACCCATTCCTTTCCCTAATAAAACATACTGTAAATTAACCCATTCCCTTCCCTAATAAAACATACTGTAAATTAACCCATTCCCTTCCCTAATAAAACATACAGTAAATTAACCCATTCCCTTCCCTAATAAAACATACTGTAAATTAACCCATTCCCTTCCCTAATAAAACATACTGTAAATTAACCCATTCCCTTCCCTAATAAAACATACTGTAAATTAACCCATTCCCTTCCCTAATAAAACATACTGTAAATTAACCCATTCCCTTCCCTAATAAAACATACTGTAAATTAACCCATTCCCTTCCCTAATAAAACATACTGTAAATTAACCCATTCCTTCCCTAATAAAACATACTGTAAATTAACCCATTCCCTTCCCTAATAAAACATACTGTAAATTAACCCATTCCTTCCCTAATAAAACATAGTGTAAATTAACCCATTCCTTCCCTAATAAAACATACTGTAAATTAACCCATTCCTTCCCTAATAAAACATACTGTAAATTAACCCATTCCTTCCTAATAAAACATACTGTAAATTAACCCATTCCCTTCCTAATAAAACATACTGTAAATTAACCCATTCCTTCCCTAATAAAACATACTGTAAATTAACCCATTCCCTTCCTAATAAAACATACTGTAAATTAACCCATTCCTTCCTAATAAAACATACTGTAAATTAACCCATTCCCTTCCTAATAAAACATACTGTAAATTAACCCATTCCTTCCTAATAAAACATACTGTAAATTAACCCATTCCTTCCCTAATAAAACATACTGTAAATTAACCCATTCCTTCCCTAATAAAACATACTGTAAATTAACCCATTCCCTTCCCTAATAAAACATACTGTAAATTAACCCATTCCTTCCTAATAAAACATACTGTAAATTAACCCATTCCCTTCCTAATAAAACATACTGTAAATTAACCCATTCCTTGCCTAATAAAACATACTGTAAATTAACCCATTCCCTTCCGTAATAAAACATACTGTAAATTAACCCATTCCCTTCCCTAATAAAACATACTGTAAATTAACCCATTCCCTTCCCTAATAAAACATACTGTAAATTAACCCATTCCTTTCCCTAATAAAACATACTGTAAATTAACCCATTCCTTCCCTAATAAAACATACTGTAAATTAACCCATTCCTTCCCTAATAAAACATACTGTAAATTAACCCATTCCCTAATAAAACATACTGTAAATTAACCCATTCCCTTCCCTAATAAAACATACTGTAAATTAACCCATTCCCTTCCCTAATAAAACATACTGTAAATTAACCCATTCCTTCCTAATAAAACATACTGTAAATTAACCCATTCCTTCCCTAATAAAACATACTGTAAATTAACCCATTCCTTCCCTAATAAAACATACTGTAAATTAACCCATTCCCTTCCTAATAAAACATACTGTAAATTAACCCATTCCCTTCCGTAATAAAACATACTGTAAATTAACCCATTCCCTTCCCTAATAAAACATACTGTAAATTAACCCATTCCTTCCTAATAAAACATACTGTAAATTAACCCATTCCCTTCTGTAATAAAACATACTGTAAATTAACCCATTCCCTTCCGTAATAAAACATATTGTAAATTAACCCATTCCCTTCCCTAATAAAACATACAGTAAGTTAACCCATTCCCCTCTCTAATAAAACATACTGTAAATTAACCCATTCCCTTCCCTAATAAAACATACTGTAAATTAACCCATTCCCTTCCCTAATAAAACATACTGTAAATTAACCCATTCCCTTCCCTAATAAAACATACTGTAAATTAACCCATTCCCTTCCCTAATAAAACATACTGTAAATTAACCCATTCCCTTCCCTAATAAAACATACTGTAAATTAACCCATTCCCTTCCCTAATAAAACATACTGTAAATTAACCCATTCCTTCCCTAATAAAACATACTGTAAATTAACCCATTCCCTTCCTAATAAAACATACTGTAAATTAACCCATTCCCTTCCCTAATAAAACATACTGTAAATTAACCCATTCCCTTCCCTAATAAAACATACTGTAAATTAACCCATTCCCTTCCCTAATAAAACATACTGTAAATTAACCCATTCACTTGCCTTAATAAAACATACTGTAAATTAACCCATTCCCTTCCCTAATAAAACATACTGTAAATTAACCCATTCCCTTCCTTAATAAAACATACTGTAAATTAACCCATTCCCTTCCCTAATAAAACATACTGTAAATTAACCCATTCCTTTCCCTAATAAAACATACTGTAAATTAACCCATTCCCTTCCCTAATAAAACATACTGTAAATTAACCCATTCCCTTCCCTAATAAAACATACTGTAAATTAACCCATTCCCTTCCCTAATAAAACATACTGTAAATTAACCCATTCCCTTCCCTAATAAAACATACTGTAAATTAACCCATTCCCTTCCCTAATAAAACATACTGTAAATTAACCCATTCCCTTCCCTAATAAAACATACTGTAAATTAACCCATTCCATTCCGTAATAAAACATACTGTAAATTAACCCATTCCCTTCCCTAATAAAACATACTGTAAATTAACCCATTCCCTTCCCTAATAAAACATACTGTAAATTAACCCATTCCCTTCCCTAATAAAACATACTGTAAATTAACCCATTCCCTTCCCTAATAAAACATACTGTAAATTAACCCATTCCATTCCCTAATAAAACATACTGTAAATTAACCCATTCCTTCCCTAATAAAACATACTGTAAATTAACCCATTCCTTCCCTAATAAAACATACTGTAAATTAACCCATTCCCTTCCTAATAAAACATACTGTAAATTAACCCATTCCTTCCCTAATAAAACATACTGTAAATTAACCCATTCCTTCCTAATAAAACATACTGTAAATTAACCCATTCCCTTCCTTAAAAAAACATACTGTAAATTAACCCATTCCTTCCCTAATAAAACATACTGTAAATTAACCCATTCCCTTCCCTAATAAAACATACTGTAAATTAACCCATTCCCTTCCCTAATAAAACATACTGTAAATTAACCCATTCCCTTCCCTAATAAAACATACTGTAAATTAACCCATTCCCTTCCCTAATAAAACATACTGTAAATTAACCCATTCCCTTCCCTAATAAAACATACTGTAAATTAACCCATTCCTTCCGTAATAAAACATACTGTAAATTAACCCATTCCCTTCCCTAATAAAACATACTGTAAATTAACCCATTCCCTTCCCTAATAAAACATACTGTAAATTAACCCATTCCTTTCCCTAATAAAACATACTGTAAATTAACCCATTCCCTTCCCTAATAAAACATACTGTAAATTAACCCATTCCCTTCCCTAATAAAACATACTGTAAATTAACCCATTCCCTTCCCTAATAAAACATACTGTAAATTAACCCATTCCCTTCCCTAATAAAACATACTGTAAATTAACCCATTCCCTTCCCTAATAAAACATACTGTAAATTAACCCATTCCCTTCCCTAATAAAACATACTGTAAATTAACCCATTCCTTCCCTAATAAAACATAGTGTAAATTAACCCATTCCCTTCCCTAATAAAACATACTGTAAATTAACCCATTCCTTCCTAATAAAACATACTGTAAATTAACCCATTCCTTCCTAATAAAACATACTGTAAATGAACCCATTCCCTTCCCTAATAAAACATACTGTAAATTAACCCATTCCCTTCCCTAATAAAACATACTGTAAATTAACCCATTCCCTTCCCTAATAAAACATACTGTAAATTAACCCATTCCCTTCCTAATAAAGCATACTGTAAATTAACCCATTCCCTTCCCTAATAAAACATACTGTAAATTAACCCATTCCCTTCCCTAATAAAACATACTGTAAATTAACCCATTCCTTCCCTAATAAAACATACTGTAAATTAACCCATTCCTTCCATAATAACACATACTGTAAATTAACCCATTCCCTTCCCTAATAAAACATACTGTAAATTAACCCATTCCCTTCCCTAATAAAACATACTGTAAATTAACCCATTCCCTTCCTAATAAGACATACTGTAAATTAACCCATTCCCTTCCCTAATAAAACATACTGTAAATTAACCCATTCCTTCCTAATAAAACATACTGTAAATTAACCCATTCCTTCCCTAATAAAACATACTGTAAACTAACCCATTCCCTTCCCTAATAAAACATATTCTAAATTAACCCATTCCCTTCCCTAATAAAACATAATGTAAATTAACCCATTCCTTCCTAATAAAATATACTGTAAATTAACCCATTCCTTCCCTAATAAAACATACTGTAAATTAACCCATTCCCTTCCTAATAAAACATACTGTAAATTAACCCATTCCTTCCCTAATAAAACATACTGTAAATTAACCCATTCCTTCCTAATAAAACATACTGTAAATTAACCCATTCCTTCCTAATAAAACATACTGCAAATTAACCCATTCCCTTCCCTAATAAAGCATACTGTAAATTAACACATTCCCTTCCCTAATAAAACATACTGTAAATTAACCCATTCCTTTCCCTAATAAAACATACTGTAAATTAACCCATTCCCTTCCCTAATAAAACATACTGTAAATTAACCCATTCCCTTCCCTAATAAAACATACTGTAAATTAACCCATTCCCTTCCCTAATAAAACATACTGTAAATTAACCCATTCCTTCCCTAATAAAACATACTGTAAATTAACCCATTCCTTCCTAATAAAACATACTGTAAATTAACCCATTCCCTTCCTAATAAAACATACTGTAAATTAACCCATTCCTTCCTAATAAAACATACTGTAAATTAACCCATTCCTTTCCCTAATAAAACATACTGTAAATTAACCCATTCCCTTCCCTAATAAAACATACTGTAAATTAACCCATTCCCTTCCCTAATAAAACATACTGTAAATTAACCCATTCCCTTCCGTAATAAAACATACTGTAAATTAACCCATTCCCTTCCCTAATAAAACATACTGTAAATGAACCCATTCCATTCCCTAATAAAACATACTGTAAATTAACCCATTCCCTTCCCTAATAAAACATACTGTAAATGAACCCATTCCTTTCCCTAATAAAACATACTGTAAATTAACCCATTCCTTTCCCTAATAAAACATACTGTAAATTAACCCATTCCCTTCCCTAATAAAACATACTGTAAATTAACCCATTCCCTTCCCTAATAAAACATACTGTAAATTAACCCATTCCTTCCTAATAAAACATACTGTAAATTAACCCATTCCTTCCTAATAAAACATACTGTAAATTAACCCATTCCCTTCCCTAATAAAACATACTGTAAATTAACCCATTCCCTTCCCTAATAAAACATACTGTAAATTAACCCATTCCCTTCCCTAATAAAACATACTGTAAATTAACCCATTCCCTTCCCTAATAAAACATACTGTAAATTAACCCATTCCCTTCCTAATAAAACATACTGTAAATTAACCCATTCCCTTCCTAATAAAACATACTGTAAATTAACCCATTCCCTTCCCTAATAAAACATACTGTAAATTAACCCATTCCCTTCCCTAATAAAACATACTGTAAATTAACCCATTCCCTTCCCTAATAAAACATACTGTAAATTAATCCATTCCCTTCCCTAATAAAACCAACTGTAAATTAACCCATTCCTTCCCTAATAAAACATACTGTAAATTAACCCATTCCCTTCCCTAATAAAACATACTGTAAATTAACCCATTCCCTTCCTAATAAAACATACTGTAAATTAACCCATTCCCTTCCCTAATAAAACATACTGTAAATTAACCCATTCCCTTCCCTAATAAAACATACTGTAAATTAACCCATTCCCTTCCCTAATAAAACATACTGTAAATTAACCCATTCCCTTCCCTAATAAAACATACTGTAAATTAACCCATCCCTTCCCCTAATAAAACATACTGTAAATTAACCCATTCCCTTCCTAATAAAACATACTGTAAATTAACCCATTCCTTCCCTAATAAAACATACTGTAAATTAACCCATTCCTTCCCTAATAAAACATACTGTAAATTAACCCATTCCCTTCCCTAATAAAACATACTGTAAATTAACCCATTCCCTTCCCTAATAAAACATACTGTAAATGAACCCATTCCCTTCCCTAATAAAACATACAGTAAATTAACCCATTCCTTCCCTAATAAAACATATTGTAAATTAACCCATTCCTTCCCTAATAAAACATACTGTAAATTAACCCATTCCCTTCCTAATAAAACATACTGTAAATTAACCCATTCCTTCCCTAATAAAACATACTGTAAATTAACCCATTCCTTCCTAATAAAACATACTGTAAATTAACCCATTCCCTTCCCTAATAAAACATACTGTAAATTAACCCATTCCTTCCCTAATAAAGCATACTGTAAATTAACCCATTCCCTTCCATAATAAAACATACTGTAAATTAACCCATTCCTTCCCTAATAAAACATACTGTAAATTAACCCATTCCCTTCCCTAATAAAACATACTGTAAATTAACCCATTCCCTTCCCTAATAAAACATACTGTAAATTAACCCATTCCCTTCCCTAATAAAACATACTGTAAATTAACCCATTCCCTTCCCTAATAAAACATACTGTAAATTAACCCATTCCCTTCCCTAATAAAACATACAGTAAATTAACCCATTCCCTTCCCTAATAAAACATACTGTAAATTAACCCATTCCCTTCCCTAATAAAACATACTGTAAATTAACCCATTCCCTTCCCTAATAAAACATACTGTAAATTAACCCATTCCCTTCCCTAATAAAACATACAGTAAATTAACCCATTCCCTTCCCTAATAAAACATACTGTAAATTAACCCATTCCTTTCCCTAATAAAACATACAGTAAATTAACCCATTCCCTTCCCTAATAAAACATACTGTAAATTAACCCATTCCCTTCCCTAATAAAACATACTGTAAATTAACCCATTCCCTTCCGTAATAAAACATACTGTAAATTAACCCATTCCCTTCCGTAATAAAACATACTGTAAATTAACCCATTCCTTAACCAAATAAAACATACTGTAAATTAACCCATTCCTTAACCAAATAAAACATACTGTAAATTAACCCATTCCCTTCCCTAATAAAACATACTGTAAATTAACCCATTCCCTTCCCTAATAAAACACACAGTAACAGCCTGCTATCATGGACAAGCAGTTTCCCATCATCTCTCTGGCCAGCCTGATAGACCTAGGCATCCTGAGGCAATGTAGCAATTGTCTTGTGTATACTGACAAATACTTTCTCCTGAAACAAACAAATACTTTATGTGAGAGATGTAGTTACACTATGAAATTGGAGGCAAGACTCTCACATAAGGACTAATCAAATGTTAAACAGACTGTCAGCACACACATATACACACACACATACACACACACACACACACACACACACACACACACACACACACACACACACACACACACACACACACACACACACACACACACACACACACACACACACACACACACACACACACACACACACACACTTCCCACACTAAATAAGGACATTACATATAAACCCACATTTGTGGAGGTACGTAGAAGTAACTTACCAAGAGGTCACAGGCCTCCCAAATGAAAATACTTAGACACATAATGCAAAAACCAAACACAACATATAATGAAACACACACCAATGCCTCAACATACAAACCCATAAGGCTTAACACCACAAAACCTAATGTATTTGTGATAGGTCAATCTATTGTGTGACACACAGATGTTCCCCTCACCAGGCTAGATAAGAAGCAGGTTATAGGTAGCTGCCTGTCAAGTGACAGGATTCATCAAGTCATTCAAGCACAAGTACAGGTGTGTCTTCAACATAGTCCATGCAGGGGTAAATGACTTGAGATGCACCTCATCGGACTATACAAAGAGACATGAATGAGCTGTCAGGTAATGTGACACAGGCAGGTATTAGCCGAGCCTTAAGCAGCATCCTACCTTCTCCAAGGATGATGCCACTATACAAACAAAAACTGTCTAACTAATAATTGGCTTAGCTTCTGTTGTTACTCCAAGCTACTGCAATATCTGTCAGCCCGGGAAGACATGGTTGACAGTCCAGTCTGCTTTGCCAGAGATGGTCTGCACCTGTATCCTCTAGACTTTTGGATATTGGCAAAGGCATTAGCCACCAATACTGTGACCTTTTTAGACTGTGTCAAAATAACCAACCTCCCAACATAACAAAATCTTTTCTAGATAAACTCAAGGTACTGTTGTTTAATGTTAGGAGTCTAAACAAGAAACTGCACTCCCTGGAAGCACTCCTCACTTTGGAAGATGCTGACATCTGTGTAGTCACTTCATTAAGGATAAGTACACCTCAAGACTGGTCAAACAGTATAACTCTCTTGAGCTACTCCATTTCTAATTACCTATAGGTAAAGCCCCCCACCACATCATCACTAGCTACAAGTCCTCCAACATGAAAAAGAAAAAAGCACAACGCATACCTAGACTTACTGGATTCACTTGCCATACAGCCCAACACCTTACTCATGGGTGATTTTAATTATCCTACATTCGACTGGGAAACATACATGACCACAAACATAATGGCTCAGACGTTTCTGAAATTTGTCAATGCAAAGTCAGCACACCCACAAGAAG